>NW_020664488.1:595207-609697 GCF_002925995.2 Terrapene triunguis | reverse complement strand
GCTCCGAGCGGGAGTGAGGGACCGTCCGCCAAATTGCCGCTGAATAGTTGGACCTGCCGCCCCTCTCCAGAGTGGTCGCCCCAAGCACCTGCTTGCCAAGCTGGTGCCTGGAGCCGGCCCTGCATGACACCCAATTTTCTGACAATCTGGTCCTATGAAAGCTGAAGTTAATTACATATTAGACTCTGCATAACCCTCTTTGTTGCCTTTACCTCACTGTACTGGTAACTATCCGTTCCATACAATAGCCTCTCTACTTTCAGTGTCAGTGAGTTAGAGAAAATCTGTGTAGCTTGTATGTGCTGCAATATTATTTAATAACCAACACATCTATCCAAGTCAGGGTTCCAGTTTTAAAGTCTTCTATTGTCAGACACCCCTATATCTCCTAGAAGCTAGTTACAAAAAGAAACATGCACTAATTTGCAGCACTTAACAGGTTTATTTTATACCCTAGACTTACTATAAAGCATCTGACTGATTGCTCTGAGTTGCCTGCTTATTCTCAGACAGTACAGTAATTCTGGTCCAAATCCACATTCAGTGATGCTAGGAGTCCTAAAAACCTGACCCAGAAGATTATTATATTTCCCTCCTCTTTTCTTTACAATATTTTTTTCTTTGATCCTCTCTCCTGCCTCCCAATGTGCTCATAAAACGGAGAAACAGCATTGGAAAGAAACAGGTATGCTACAGGTAGGCTCGTTGCAAGTCACCATGCACAGCTCTTCCAGTTTCCCTCCATTCTGTTCTGCAGCTGTCTGCTATTCCAGTCTGGGGTTTCCCACACACACTTCTCCTGATACCCCTCAAACTCAGCCTGTAGCCCACCCTGCTATCCAGCCCTGAGTTTCCCCCCGACCCACAGCTCTGCCAATGCACCTCAGTCCTGACCTGATGCACCTCCTGCTATTCCAAGAACACATTTGGTCTTCCAGAACAAATCTTCAAAAGGCAACACCCGATGCAGAGTGCACAATGGCTGATCACTCTGTGAACAGTCCCTGTACTTGAAGTATTTAACATTTGACAAATGCTTTAGGATATCAGAAATATGAAAGGTAATTCTGTTCTATTCTATGGGACAAACAAGACCATTTGGAACCTTCCATTGATCAGCATATAAATTTTAATGTATATAACAATATTTTGCTCTTCTCTAGCATCTTTCCTACAGGCATCTCAAAACACTTTATATGCATTAATGAATTTACTCTCCCTCCCTCTTGTGTATTATAATTCCCATTTATCAGACTGGGAAACTGAGGCACAGAGTGGCTACCCACATTCTTGTAGTAAGCCAGAGGCAGAGTTAAGCATGGAACCCAGCTCTCATGACTCCTAGGCCTGTGCCTTAAACATACGATCATCCTTCTTCCATTTACATTTTCTGGCTCAAACTAAGCAGTGTGATCTAGTGAATAAGGCACTAGACGGGTGGATGCAAGTAGAGCCTGACAAAATTTTTGCACCATAACTTTTCTCCAGTGAAAAAAGCAGATTTGGTGCCACCGAAACACTTAGCAAATTTGGGTCAGTTTCACCAAATTGTTTAATTTATAAATTAAAAAAAGCTCCTAACACAAAAGTCTCCAAGAAATCAGTGTTTCATTTTGACACTTTCAAAATGAAATGTTTTGATTTTTTGATTTGAGATGACTTTTTGTTGCAAAATTTCCTTGACTTTTATTCTTTGTAATATGAAAACATACTCAAAATGGAAATGAAATGTTTTCTTTGACCCCATGCAATTTTTTAGCTTTTTTATATGCCAAATTCTTTGAAAAAGATGGTTTTCAGTTTGACCCATTCCCCCCCCCCCCCCGGCAATTTTTTGGAATTGCTAGTAAATTGAAAAATCTGTTATTTGCCCAGCTGTAGTCAGGGCACCTAAGCATGCAGGCCAGAGCCATAAGTTGCTTCTAGCTGGGCAAAGGAAGCACAGATAGAGGGTCCACATGGAAGGCATAGGATGGGAACTGTGAGAATATATGTGCAAACTTTTATTATTATAGTGACACCTAGAGGCCTCAGCTGAGATCAGGGCCTCATTGTGCTGGGTGCTTTGCACACAGGTTAGTACTAGACATCCCTGCCCTAAAAAGCTTGCTGCCAGGGACAGTACCATCTGCAGTGGGGCTTAGGTCAACCTAACTACTGTTGCATGGAGTATGAAATTTTTCACAGCCTTGAGTGATTTAGCTAGGTCGATATAAGTTTTAGGTGTAGACCAGGCCTGAGTTATCAGCGCATAATTTTTGTACTACACTGTAGTTGCCTGACAAGTTGTGACAGGTGTTGGTCTGGCACACCTGCTCACTGTGTAATGAGCATGGCACAGCAGTGCACCAAGCATGCAAAGGAGGATGGGTGGCAGTGAATCTCAGAGGCCCTGGTGAGTAGTTATTACAATGCCAGAGCACTCTGAGTGATGTAAAGAAAATCTGAGAGAGTTCAGGTGTCCCCCCTTTGCCTGTGTCCATAACACTCCCAAACTCCTGCCCCCCAAACCCTTTGTCCCATGCTTGAGGAGAGGATGGGATGGGGGATCAGACAGCTGACCTCTCTGCTATACACCGGGCAGGCTGCACCAGGTGCCCGAGCACGGCGCCTCGTCTGCCAGCACCAAAGATGGCGGCACAGTGGCTTCACGGGGCGCACTGCTGCTGCGCCAGCGCCCCTCCCTTCCCACCCGGGAGCTGGCGGTAGCGCGCAGGCTTCCTGAGAAGGGAAGGTGGGTGGTAGCGCCCGGGATGGAGGCGGCTGCTACGGTCACTTGAGCCGCTTCCTACCCCCGCCGTGAATGGAGTCTCCCTCCCGCAGGTGCAGCGCTGCGGGGAGCCGGGCGGCCCGCTGAGACGCACCCTCCCGGGAGCGGGGCCGCTGGTCCCCCGAGAGGTGAGCGTCCCGCTGCTCCTGGCCTCCGAGCAGCCCCCGGGGAGACCCCCAACCGGCCGTTGGCCCGGGCAGGGTGCTGGGCATTGCGGAAAGGAGGGGCCCGGGGCAGGAGTTGGGGAGGGGAAGCTGGAGGGGCCCTGGGGCAGGAGTTTGGTGGGGGTGGGGGGGAAGCTGGAGGGGCCTGGGGGCAGGGGTTGGGGGGGGGGGGGGGGGAAGCTGGAGGGGCCCCGGGGCAGGAGTTTGAGGTGGGGCTCCAGTGCCTCTTCACCAGTGACTGTGTGGGCATGCTGGATGTCAGCGCTGCAGGTTCCCTTCTCCCTAGCAGAGGGCAGCAGGGTCGAGGCGTGTGCTGGTCAGGTTAGGAGGCAGTAAACTCTTCTAGCTGCGTGTTACCTTGAAGCCACCCAAATCCCCTTGCAGATACTGTCTCAGCAGTGAGACCCTATCCCTGCTAAACGGCCCAAGTCGATCACCTGGTATCATGGCCTTACAGATGTGTCACAGAATTGGACTGGGAACTTCGGTGCTGGTTTGTACAGGGGGTGGCTTAGGCTGCTGCAGGTGGGGTGCTTGAGGCAAAACCAGCAGTTCCCAAACAGTGAGCCATGGACACTGGTGCTCTGCAGAGCCTTTTGTGGTGTCCTGTGGAAAATTGTCTTGTCACATGGTGCTGGCTGTTCATTAAAGGGTGTTAAATAAACAGCTATGGATGCATCACTCTCCTAATGTAAGCAGCCATTGTAGTTGCCACAATGTTGTTATGGGATCACATATGGGCAAGTAGATTGTTTTGCAGACACCTGCTTATTCACGATCATATTGGCAATCCCCTTAAAGTGGTCCCTATCACTGAAAAGCTTGGGGCCCACCTGCCTTATACATACTTTGAAGTCCTCTTAAAAATATAAGACCTGCAGCAGCTTTCTGGTTTGTCTGGACATAGGAAACATTTTGCATTTACAGTTCAGATTCCATATAGTGCGTCAGACAAGGTGTGGCTCTTGTGTGAATTCTTACAGGAACCGAGTAACTGCTTCTAGGATGGAATGTCTTAATTGTAAATGGGACTATGGGGTCTTGTGATAGGTTCCCAAGTTCCTTGGTCACGTGTTGAGCAAAGCAGCAAAAAGGTCATTTAAGAAATCTTTTTTCATTTGTCTCAAAGTGTATCCTTCATTTAGCACATGCCTAGACCTATATCTTAGGGTTATGTACTGCCTGCTGCCCATTCCTGTAATAACTGTGTGCTGGCCACATGAACAGGGCCGGCTGTAGCGTTTTTGCCGCCCCAAGCAGCAAAAAAAAAAAAAAGCCGCCTTTGGCAGCAGGTCCTTTGCTCTGAGAGGGAGTGATGGCCCTGCCGCCGAATTGCCGCCGAACGGCCAGACGTGCCACACCCCTCTTCATTGGCCACCCCAGGCACCTACTTGCTACGCTGGTGCCTGGAGCCGGCCCTGCACATGAAACTGATCAGCGGTAGTTAACATCCTTGTGGAATTCATGGAGACTCTGCCTCACAATCTTCTCAGGACACAGAAAGCTCAGCTTGTGGTGGGTTGTACTTTAAAAAAAAAAAAAAAAAATTAGGGCAGGGAGTCAGTTATGAATGTCATTCTGGTGGAGAGCTTTACCAAATAGGAAACACTGCAAAACCTTCCTAAAGGTAGTCACTCATTTAATCTCCTCTGGAAGCTCATTTCACAGCTGAATCCCTTCAGCTGAGTGCTTTGTCCCCAGCTGCCTCAAGATGCCTTCAAGGCTTTGTGGTCTGCCACTATCTGGCTCATATACAGAGATGTGGTCTCTAACAGGGTCCCAATACATTACTTTCTTTGAAGGTTACCACTGAGGCTGTAGGCTAGTATCCGAGGCAGGGTGGGAGCCCTGTGGAGGCACTGAGGCACAGGCTTGATGTGTTTACAGCCTAAATCAGGGGTGGGCAAACTATGGCCCGCGGGCCGAATCCTGCCCGCCAGCTGTCTTAATTCAGCCCTTGAGCTCCCACTGGGGAGCAGGGTTTGGGGCTTGCCCCGTTCCGGCATTCCAGCCGGGGAGCAGGGTTGGGGGCTGCTCCGCATCGCTCCTGGAAGCAGCGGCATGTCCCCCCTCCGGCTCCTACGCGTAGGGGCAGCCAGGGGGCTCTGCATGCTGTCCCCGCCCCAAGCGCTGCCCCCGCAGCTCCCATTGGCCAGGAACTGCGGCCAATGGGAGCTGCAGGGGCGGTGCCTGCGGACAGGGCAGCACGCAGCAGAGCTTCCTGGCCACGCCTCCGCGTAGGATCTGGAGTGAGGAACATGCCGCTGCTTCCGGGAGCCACTTGAGGTAAGCGCTGCCTGGAGCCTGCACCCCTGAGCCACACCCTGGTGCCCAAACCCCTTGCCCCAGCCCTGATCCCCTCCTGCCCTCTGAACCCCTCAGTCCCAGCCCAGAGCACCCTCCTGCATCCCAAGCCCCTCATCCTCAGCCCCACCCCAGAGCCCGCAGCCCTCACCACCCCCTCACTCCCCACCCTGAAGTCCCCTCCCGCATCCTGAACTCCTCATTTCTGGCCCCACCCCAGAGCTGTACCCCCAGCCAGAGCCCTCACCCCCTCCTGCACCCCAACCCCAATTTTGTGAGCATTCATGGCCCGCCATACAATTTCTATACCCAGATGTGGCCCTCGGGCCAAAAAGTTTGCCCACTCCTGGCCTAAATCCTGAAGAAGGCTGACAGCTGCAATTTGCACCTGCTTGAGCCTTCATGCTGTTTTCATGTTCGGGTTCAGATGTGATGAATTGCAGTAATTCAGTTTAGAGAGGACAAATACATACATAGCTGTGACCAGTTCCTCATCTGGAAGGAAACAACCAGTCAATGTAATTAGGTAACAGAGAGGCAGTGGTAGAGAAGACTGCCATATTCCTGGTGCTTTGAACAATGATAGCAATACAGCAAGAGATCCTTAGTCTTGCAAACATGACCTGGGTTTTGTATGAAACATTGGAAACAGCAAAAAGAACGAGGAGTACTTGTGCACCTTAAAGACTAACAAATTTATTTGGGCATAAGCTTTCATGGGCTAAAACCCACTTCATCGGATGCATGCAGTGGAAAATACAGTAGACACACACTCTCTCTCTCTCTGAAAAAATGGGTGTTGCCATACCAGCTATAATGAGACTAATCAATTAAGGTGGGCTATTAGCAGGAGGAGGAAAAAAAAGTTTGTAGTGATAATCAGGATGGCCCATTTCCAACAGTTGACAAGAAGGTGTGAGTAACAGACCGTTAATTGATTAGTCTCATTATAGCTGGTATGGCAACACCAATTTTTTCATGTTCTCTCTGTGTGTGTGTGTGTGTGTGTGTGTGTGTGTATAATATATATATATCTTCCTACTGTATTTTCCACTGCATGCATCCGATGAAGTGGGTTTTAGCCCACGAAAGCTTATGCCAGACAAACATGGCTACCACTCTGAAATTGGAAACAGCCTTTCAATTGATGTTTCTTTTTAAAGCAGCCCCGATTTCCTTATTTTTCTGCACCCTGAAGAGTGTGTAAGTCTTCTGTAGAGGTGGCATTAGCAGAGGAAATTGAAGTGTCTTAAGTAAGGGATATCATAAAGATTTTTAGGTTTGTGTATGGCTGGCTGCGGAATGTACTCTTATTGCTATGAAAATGCAGTTTGAGCTGTTAAACCCTTCATGGGTTTATAAATGAGTTTCTAGATCACGCTTTTCCTTTGCTGTTAAATATTTCACCATTTGCTTCTCCTGGGCTGTGGGATGACAGATTGTAGCAAGAAAGGATTTAAA
Source organism: Terrapene triunguis (assembly GCF_002925995.2). Classification (NCBI taxonomy): domain Eukaryota; kingdom Metazoa; phylum Chordata; order Testudines; family Emydidae; genus Terrapene; species Terrapene triunguis. Next base: position 602,998 of record NW_020664488.1, on the reverse strand, counting down.
ACTTCCTCCTTTTAGCTTCTTGCTTAAGCATTGGCATCACAGTAAGTGGTTTGAAAATTGAGTACTTCCCTTGCTTCACCCCCAGACAAGAACTTAAAGTTATTGTAGAACTTTAGGTAGCGAAGCTGTTTCTAAGCCAGGCTTTATTTAGGGAATGAGGGCAATTAAAGACTTCATCCTACATAACAGGGTGAAGAGGTAAGTTTAAACTAAACAGTAATATGTTGACTCATCAGCTAAAGTTTTGACAGAGCTTCCCTTTAAAGATTTTTTTTTAAACACATACACCCCTCTTTGGGACAGGTCACTTTCTGTATACAAGTTCTCATGTTCAGTCTTTTCCCAGAGGAAATTTTGTTAAAAGTTGATCAATCAGATAAGGAGTCTGTTGTGGGACTTTGAATAAGTAGGTGTTGTATCCTGAAAGTTTAAAAACCTCTTGTCCTCTGATAATTCAGACTGCTTGATATCAACACTTGCTTTATGCACATTGCCACAATGGGAACTAACAAACAGGATATTTTTTGCCCTGTTGGAATACAAACAGTTTTAATTTATTACAAGTTGACTTTTCTATAGTCTCCACATTTTTAAATTTCAATTGGAAGCCTGGCAAATATCACCCTCTCTGCTCCACTTAGGGCTTCTCTACATAGTGGGGGAGTGCATGCTATGGGGTGTGATTTCTAAAACATGCTAACCTTTTTACATGGACCAACGAATAGACCTTTCTGGTGTGCATTACAGGTTCCCTAATGAACTTTCACATAGTGCTGTTCGAAACAGTGCTATGTGAAAGTGTGCTCTGGAACCTTTAGTGCACACCAGAAAGGTCTACGTGGACCAATTAATAGGCAACACGTCAATATGCTTTATAAATCACACCCTTGTAGTGCATACCCCCCACAGAGAAATGACCCCCCATTGTGTAGCTGGACGCTTAATCTCAGCTTTAAGTGTCAGTACCTCTACATGATAAAATAGTTTTCAAAATATAAACTGATCATTAGGTTTGGACTGTAACCCTGACAGTGATTTCCCCCCCCCCCCCCCAGCGAATATACACTGATTATTCTTGCTTATTTTTCCTAAAATAAAATCAATCACCTCCAGAACTGTGGTTTGTGTCAGAATCTTCACTGCCCTACATGGGGGAAAAATGATGGCCAAAGAGCTTAGGGGACAAACATAGGATCACAGAATTCCCTGAGTATAAGGACAAGCAGCTGTGTTTTGAGCTACTGCCACACTCTGTGTTGTCATCTCTCCTGCCCCACATTGTGCATCATGTCTGACTTGGAGGGGCTATATGTGGGGATGACCTTACCAACAATGTAGCAAATTGTGATGTAGAGTCTTGGCCTAAGGCTGGTTCCTGAATGATATCAAGTCATTCCCAAAGGCTATCAACCAGCCTTCAGAAGGTAATGATTTTCACTTATTGACTTGGGTTGTATTTCATGTAGTGACCTAGAGGTGAAAGACTTTGTGTCCCATAACTATGGCTTCTGTTTTTCAGGGTATATTTAATTTTGTGGGGCAAGGGTGGTTTTTAGCAATTTTTGAGTTCTAGGTAGATGTCCAAAACTTGGTGTGGTGGTTTTTTTTTTTTTTTGAGCTTTCTCTTTGTGTATACTATCATGAGTAATTGCTTTAATTTGCCCGAGTACACTCTAATGTAGTTCTGTTTCACCAGCAGGGTCTGTGTGGAACAGTTGATATGCAACATGTTGGTGCACTTCAAAAATCATACCCCATAGTGAGCATTACTGTTGGTGTAGACAAGCCCTTAGATACAAGTAACCATTTCTGATGTTTTTCCTGGCCTTTACTGGATAAATGTCAATTTCATTTTTTGTATTGTGGGTCTTTTATTGGTGTTTATCGGTTAAAACCAAAAAACAGATGCCTTACCCAAAACCCATCCCGGAAGCCTTTCAGTTCCTCTTGTTCTCTTTTAAGCAAGTTCACTTTTATTTTTGTGCTACAGTGATAGCATAAGAGTGAAGGGGAATCTGAAGCAAATTAAGTGTGGTAAATGCCCCTTTTTTAACACATTAACCTCTCTTCAGTGTAAATGTTCCAGGTGAACACTGGCTGTCAGACTAGAAAACTTGGAGTAACAATTAGATCAAACAGCCCCCTGTAATGTGGACTTTCAGAGTAAACATTTACATCTGATCCTGCATTACAAATCAGTGTCAGAGTGCATCTCAGCAGCACAGAAGAACATTCTGTTCTCAGTTTCTCTGATCCTGTTGGATGTGCAATAATGGTAGTATTGGTGATCTTGTAAGATCAGCTGTCTGAAGAGAAAATCCCTCTGAAAAGGGAGCATGTAGGTAGTAGCTAGGGTGAGAGATGTTGGTTTACTTAGCAGTATTTGGGGTATGGGTGAGTAAGGTTCACCCATCAAGCTTTGGATATTGTGGCTGTCTCATTAAAGGCTATAAAACTTCTTATATGGCAGACTGACGAATCTCAAAGCACATAATTCAAGTCTCTGTGCAAGCACTCGGACAAAATTCAAATGTCCTGGGACCAAGTACCAAAAAATCAGGGATAATCTCTTATGTGTGGGGAGTGGGGACACTCTGAAAGCCCTTAAGTGTGCATATTTAAGGAGGTCGTTTTAAAAGGAAGTGAAACTGATACTGTAGAATCTGACATTTTATGCTGTTGAAGTTCCTATCTTTAAAACCTTCTTTAATGTGATGCTGACCCAAGAATTTTTGTTGCAAGATCAGGGACTTTCCTGACCTCTCTTTTTAGCGAACAGTAAATTACAATTGTAATTTAATATGTGAAGTAGAAAATCAGATTTCTTGGATTTTATCAGGACTGTTGCTATATCAAATAAATAGAGCATTTCACCTAATACTCTAATGCAAAATATGATCACCAGGCTATGCTCCAAAGTTGTAATACAGGTAGCACTTACAATACAGTTGATTGGGAGTTGTACAAAAGCGTAGACAATGTCCAAGGAAAAGCAGGGAATAGATATCAACAGGGAATCTTAATGTACCCAGTGTGGTGATGCACTATTTTGGACCCAGAAAACTATATTTTAAGAGGGCTACAAAGAAATTGGCCCATCTGTGAATACCAGGACAGGTTTCAAATTACACAATTTTCCACTGCGTTTTCTCTTTGTAGTTGACTTGTGTTTCTGTACGCAACTTATTGTCTGTAACAGCATCATATGTCTTCACCTACCTATGGAAGAAATGCTTATGGGTATAAACAGAGGTTTCAAAGTTTTCCTGAGTCTGCACACAGCGCTAGTGCTGCTACTGCTGCTCATAGCTTTGCCAAATAGAGTGAAATTAACAAAACTCTGATCTATTTTACTGTTATTTCTCAGAACCTTTTTGGCAGCAGTGGAACATCCTGCTGATTCTGGTTCTTCTTGAGAAACCTCTGAGCAACAGCATCAGAAGGAGGTGCTGGAGTTATTCACAGTGGACGCAGGACCCAAAAACAGACTGGGATGGGGTAGTGTAGCAGAGACCTCTTTTCCTCCCACCTTCATCCCTGCAGCAGCCATTCTTTGGAGATGAGATGGCTTTATCTGTAACTGGCCCATGCCTGGAACTTTCACCCGGAAGTTATTAGAATCACCACAAATCTCATCACCTTTTGAAATATAAACTGTATTTCTTTCACCTTACCTTCACAAAATAGTAAAATAAACTGACCTGGGAGTAGAGGATGAAGAGTAGACTGATCCTTTTGTTTACTGATGGAATGTGTAAATGCATTTAGGTGAGAGTGGTAGAAATTCGTGGCTAGGACTTTCCCTTCAAAGCAGGTAGGGGCTCTTGATGGGGTGAAAGGGGCAGAAAGCTCTTTCTCGTTTTCAGCACTGAAAGAGGGGTGAAGCTTCAATTTGATAAAATGTCTACTAGCTAGATTCTGCTACCAGTGGAGCTCCCAAGCAGATCTAGGGTTATCTCTCCGGTAGAATTCCCAGCAGCTGATGGCAAGGAGCTTGTACCTCATTGTAGCATGCCCTCTCCCTAGTCTTCTGTATCTGCATTTGGGCTAATAGGTCCTTTCTCTAGGATGCACCTGGCAAATTTTTCAAGCCCTGGTTATAATGTTGTCCTGCACTATTGCCTGGTAGGTTGGACATAAGATTACTGTGCTTCCTGTGGCCACTTAACTTAGTGAGGTGAGCACTAAAAGTAAAGTTTACATATCTTCTGTTTGAAAATAAGTGTAATGAATACTCCTATTGCTTGAGCAATAGTTGAGTTACAAAAATAATCACCATATCTTAGCCACCACATCACACTCGTGATGAATTGCTTATCCACCATGACTCTAAGTCCACTTCAGAATCTCAGGTTTCCAAAATACTCTCCACTAAGTGTGAACTACGTTATTGGCTTCTAGCTGTACAGCGTACATCTGGATGTGTTAAAACATGGTGTTCAGAAGAGTCCAGTTTTCCAAGCAATTTTGATTGCTCTGTAGAATTGTATCACTTGCAAACTTCCACCAGCAATGATTTTGTAGGTTTTTTTTTTTTTTTTTTATTTTAATGATAGCTGTGAAATAGCACTAAACTAAGAACATTTCTCTGGGAAGTTTTAAAAAAAAAAAAAAAAGCTTATTGGATGATGTAATTGTAAATGAGGAATTTTTTGCCCTATGCCAGTGAGTGGTGTGCTTATTTCCTATAACAAAAAGTAGTGGAATTAAAAAAGGTAGTAAACCACCATTGTCTCTCCATTACCAAACTTAATTTCTGTTGTCTCATATTAGAAGTACTACTTGAAGCAAGTTATTGGGAGATTGTACTTCACGGACTTGCTGGGTTTTTCCTTTTCCCTTACATAACAGCATTGGTTATTGCTTCCATTACAATAAAAGTTATTTTGCGAACTCAACTGCATTTCAAAACCAGAGTCATTAAATTTTTGGCTCAAATTATGAGGCAGCATTTTTGATCTAAATAAATACCTTGAGTAATTCCCTAGCCTCACTCTCCCTGATTCAGATTTGATTCAGTTTTATTGATTTGTGCAAAAAGTAAGGTTGTGTATAGTTAAGGGGCAAGGCTGCAGCGCTGCTATTCCAGAAAGTGGTACTGCTTTCTGGCAGTATAGCTATAATGCTGATGTCTCTGTCTTTGATCTTCGGTAGCATTTTCAGCTGTGAGGCACTCTTGCAATTGTTGCACTGCAACCTACAATTAGGAAATTAGGTCTCTCTCTTACTGGATAAACAGTTGCTGTTCATGTACAACTTGTTTAAATACAATGAATGGAATGCATTTATTTGCAAGATTTAAAGATGGGGAAAAGGGTCTAAAACGTTGGTTGATTAGATTGCATAACTGAAAAGATTTTTTTTTTTTTTTTTAAACACTTGGTAGCTAACCTTTCATTTACTGGTCTAACAGGTGAAGTTAAGAACTCCAGCAGCTTCGTGTCAGATCCTGCTGTCTAATGGCAGCCTTGACATGTGGTTAGCAGAATGTCAACAACATGTTTGCAGAATGGTTGTCCTACTGTTAATATAACTTCTCTTTCACATCAGAGGGACTTGCTGGACTGTCATCATGCAGAGTGGCTTGAGCAAAGTTAGTGGGGATTACTGTGATAGTGTATAAATCCTCTCTAGGACAGGGTTGGAACCAACCTCTTTGTATCTGCTAATCCTTTTCAAAGGCATTAACTATCTGGGGAAACTCCTCCTCTATCTCAGCAAATTGATGTGCCTTCCCCATCGTTTGTACCCCTCAAGTCTCCTGTCATCCTGTCATCTCTTCCCCCTCCCCCTGTTTCTCTGTCCACACCCTAGATTTCCCCACTTTCTATTAGTGAAGGTCTTTCTCTGTCACAACACTACTCTTGTTTGCCAGGCCTCTCCTGACCCATGGGTATGTCTCCGTTCCTAACCCCTGATCCAGGTGTTGGGAGGAAACAAGCAATTCCTCTTTTCCTTGTGAGGCTAGAGAGAAGCTGCCGTTCCCTCCTATTCTGACTCCCCTGCTATCTGAATCTAGGGGCATGCATTGCAAGACACAGTTCCTCCTTCAAAAAGTTTATAATATACGATACGTGTGTGACAGGTTTGGGCCCTTTTCGGTGTCACCTGATGTGCTGGGATGCCACTGAGTCAGCCTATTCTGGCAGTCTGGGTCCTCTTTACCTGGCCTTGCTGGGTTAGGCTTACAAGCCTCTTCCAGTCAAGGACAAGGGTAGGGCCACACCCAGCTGCACAGAGAGCCAGAGATCCACTCTGGAAAGATTCAGCCTTAGGGGCTTTCCCCAACACTCTTGTGCCCACTCCCTTTAAGAGGTACAAACCCAAAGGTTTTATGAAATTCGCTCTCTCCCTCAATGTGGAGGGAGATTATGCACAACTTCTTGCCTCCTTCCCCCCCCCCCCACCGTTAGAAATTACATAAACTGGATTATATTATAAACAAGAAATAAGTTTATTAACAACTAAAGGTGAATTTTAAGTAAATATAAGAGATGACAGAACAAAGAAGATTACTGACCAAATAAAGCAAAATATGCAAGCTAAGCTCAATATACTTAAGAAACAGGTTACAAAATGTAAATTCTCACCCTAAATGTTATTGTAGGCAGGATGCAAAGTTTCTGTGGTTCAGAGTTCCAGTTATATTCTTTTTCAGACTGGACACTTGTCTCAGTCTGGACTTCCCCTCTCCCCTCCCCCCCCCCCAAACCTTCCCTTTGGGTGGCTCTAGCAGTCTTTCTTCTTGGGCAGACAGGCCATGGAGAGGAGGAGTTCCGTTTGCTTTCCTCTCCACCTTTTAAATAGGATTTACGCAAAGCGGGAATACTTTGTTTCCCAAACTTGACCCCCCCCTTCCTGTGGAATGTTACAAATCCCAGGTAATATTTAGTATCAGGTGACAAGACCATCTGACTCTGTAGTATTACAGCATCCATGAATCAGTGGCAATATGGAGCGTCTGCAGGAAGGCCAAGCCTTTTCACAGTCCATTGTCCTCATTGATGGGTCATCAGCCCTGTCTAGCTTTTCCATTGTTGGTACCTGAAGTGTTAGCAGTGGGGCGTCACCCAAAGTAGCATAGTTGAAATACAGATACATAGTTAATATTCCTAACTTCAGATACAGAAATGATACAGGCATACAAATTGGATAATCACATTCAGTAAATTATAACCTTTTCAATGATATTTTACAAGACCCATCTTGCATAAAGTACATCTGTTGTGACATATTCATATCATAAGCATATTTTAATAAAGAATATGGAGTGAAACGTCACAACGTGCCATATTAAGGCTGTAGGACAGGGATACAATTAATATGCATAGCTTAATATATATATACATCCCATATACCCAGTTGCCCCTCTACCTAGCCATTACTATCTGGGCAGCTTCTTGTGGGTGTCTTGGAAGAAGTGAGTCTTGAAGGAATGGGTAAAGTAAATTCTAACTTTTCATTTAAAAATCCATCTTTGCAAGAGACTGTGTTCTCTCGTTATGCTGTTCTTTGTATGTATTCAGTCTGGAATGCAAGAAAGTTTTATAGCAGCTGATGTTACCATCAGGCTAGTTTTAAAACTAATCCAGCTGGTTTCCTTCTCCCTCAAAACCACCAATAAACCAGGTGCCAGACTACAGCAGAAGCCAAACTTTTTAGCTCCAGCTCGGAGTCTTGCTTATTCCCATACATCATATGCCAAACCACCCACTCTCCTTAATACCTCTTTGTAATCTCCTATTTTGCATTCAGCAGTGTCTGAGATGTGGGTCAATGTATGGGAGCCTG
>NW_020664488.1:587532-590207 GCF_002925995.2 Terrapene triunguis | reverse complement strand
GTGGTTTTGCAGTTTCTTTGAGTGTGTGTGACAGTCTCTCAGCATAGTCTGTGTGATATGTAGATTGTAATGGATTTTTTACCTTTAGTCCTTTTGGTATGATGTCTCCTGAGAATGGGACTTCATGGAGTTTTTCAATTTCTCAAACATAGTTTGGAAAGTGATCAAAGACAAAACAGATGAGGCAGTTTCTAAAAAGACACCTGTGAGTATACTACTTGATACAAACTAATCACAATAAGGTAAACTTGAGCATTTGGCATGTAAGGTTAATACAGGGAATTTGAAATCTCATAATCTGTTTTACTGTAATATATTATGGGCCCATTATTGTCAGGGTGTGGAAGTTTGTACAGTTCTTAAACAGTTCTGTAGGCAAACCTCTTACAAGTGTCAAACAGAACTAAAACAAATTAAGATCTTAAGCATTAATACTTCTCAGTGCTTGCTGTAGTGAGGTTGGCAGTACCTAAACACCATCAGTCATCGCAAGTAACTTCAGATTTTTCTTTGAAATGTCTGGTTTGATTTTGAACACCTGGTTATTTGTGACATTGGGGTGCGTGCGTGGAAAGAGAAGGACCTTAATGATCTTCATAGCTCCTTGCCCCCGAGCCTTAAAACCTTCAAGGATCCATATCAGTGGTAATCTGAATCCGGGCCGTGAGACATTTTGCTTACGTTGACTGTCTGCAGGCACGGCCCCCCCCCGCAGCTCCCGGTGGCGGAGTTCACCGTTCCCGGCCAATGGGAGCTGCGGGAAGCAGCGGGCAGCATGTCCCTGCGGTCAATGTCAGCAAAATGTCTCACAGCCTGCAATCAGATTCTGTTGGGCCGCATGTGGGCCACAGGTTGCCCACCACTGCTCCGTATAGCAGCCTCTGGTCTTCTGACCAAGGACTGGATGCCTCTGTAATTGGCTTTAGGGAGGGAGGTGTGCTAAAGAGCAAGATGAAGCAATGCCTTCCTTTCTTCCCCAAAGCTTATACAGCACTTCTGCTTTTAATACTTTGTATCCTTGTTCTATAGAGCTTGCTTTGTCAGTGCCAGAAGTCCAGTTTTAAAAGCCAATTGACTGGATTTAATTCACTTGCATAACAGTGCCTCAGTATTTCCATTGCAGTCAAAAGAAGGGTGCCACCGATTGCACCCAGATACTACAGCAATGGGAGCCATTTGGGGTACGTCTGCACTGCAGTGGGGAGCGAGCCTCCCAGCCTGGGTAGCAGACTCATGCTAGCTTAGCTTGAGGTAGTGGGCTAAAAAAAGTCACGTGGATGTTGCCATTCGGGCAGCAGCTGGGGCTCTGAAGTCCACCTGACTCCAAGTCTCCACCAGAGCTGCAACGTCCACACTGCTATTTTTAGCGTGCTCGCTGGAGCCCTGCTTCTGCAGGTCTATGTACCTGGACTGAGAGACTCACTTCCTGCTGTAGTGGAGACATACCTAGATCTACACCTGGCTGGTTGGAAATAGGCAACTTCCTGTATCGCTACATTTGAAGGATTTTAGTCAATCTGCGTTCCTTGTATCAAGTTCTTACTACAGCCGTGTTCTCAGTCCAGTTTTCCCTTTATTGGTTTCTTAAGTTTTAGTAGCAAGCTCTTTAAGAGAAATAAGCATAGTAAATGAACCACATACAGTGTTCAGGACTTAATCCTATGGTGCGAAAAATGGGTAAATCTTTTCTGGATTAATGCAGCGCTTTGGGCAGTTTCAGGCAGCCTAGAACCGCATCCAGAAATACCTGTTTACAGTAGATTTCAGATGAGGTGAGAATATTGGTGGGGGCGGTAGACCAATAGGCTTTTTTGTGACAGAAAAGGGTGAGAGTGTGGTGTTGGTGAAGAGAAAATCCTTTGCTTTTTTTAATTTAATTTTATTTATTTTTATTTTTTAAACAGCATTATGGTCTGTATAGTGCTTTATAGTAAAAAATTACTGGCTCCCTGTGCGGTGGCACGGGCCAGGGCCTGGGCTGCTGAACCCTGCGAGGGGGCGGCGGGGCCGATGGCCAGAGCACGGGGAGCTGCGTGCAAGTCCCGAGCTCCCGCAGCCCAGCAGTGGGTTGCAGGGGGAGTGCGGAGCAGGGTCCGCGGGCGGAGGTGGCACTCCGAGGGCCGGGCTGCCGTGGGGTTGAGGGAGGGGAGCGCTGCTGTCGTCCTGTGCGCCGCAGCCACCGCCGCGAGTGAAGAGGTGGCGGCAAACTTCACTTACCTGGCAGATGCCCTGGCCCTACTGTCTGTGTCTGCAGGGTGAAATGACGATCAGAAAATGCTGGTGGTGGGAGTGGATCTCCCATGAGTCCCCTTAACGTGAAGGGCCCCGGGGAGCCCAGAGGAGTGACTGCCCCATGAATCCGCTCCGAAGTCAGTTACTGCCGGACGCTTGCCCACACGGGATCTTCCAACGTAGGCCGCGGGGTGCCCGGCCGGGCAGCCAGTGCCGTGCCCAGACCCCGCGCCTGAGGGGCAGAGCTGCTGCCCACCGGCCCTCTCCCCTGGGGCGGCTGGCGGCCCCCATTCCTCGAGGGCTCCCGTGTCCCCCGGCCCCTTTGCCCAGCTGTCTGCACATGCCATGCCCTGCCCCAATCCCTCGGGGCCGCAGCGCAGGGATGGGCTGCGGGCGGATCGGCGCTACAGGCCGTTCTTGTATGTGGGGCGCTCCCGCGGCTT
>NW_020664488.1:578191-587432 GCF_002925995.2 Terrapene triunguis | reverse complement strand
TCCCCATATTTCACCTTTGTCATCTGGTCACCCTAGCGGTGGGTGAAGCTGCCCCTTGGGGAGGCTTGCTCCCCAGCCAGGGCCAGCTCTACCATTTTTGCTGCCAAACCAAAAAAAAAAAAGGGCCGCCCGGAATGCTGCCCCAGGCACGTGCTTCCTCCGCTTGTGCCTGGAGTCAGCCCTGTCCCCATCCTCTACCCCTGCTCTGACCCAGGCCCTGCCCCCACTGTGCCCAGGCCCTGCCCTCTCCCCACTATCTCCCTCCTATCTTCCCTCCCCATCCCTGATCACCCCCTTCTAGCCAAATCCCTGAACCCAAATGAAGCAAATGACATTTGAAAAAAACACTCTTCTGCAGTTTCTTTCTAAAGAAAATGGAGCGTGTTTTCCACTGCATGCCAGATGGTGAAGACTGGACATGCAGAAGGTACCTAATTAAAAGCACTAAATTTGTGAATAAAACTGGTCAGTCATGGGTTTTTTTATATACTCTGAAGTTTGTCAGAGATTTGTTTGCAAAAACTTTGTAGTAAGGGCAAGTCAGCTGGTCCTGCTGAATAAAACATTAAATGTTATGGAATACATGATGCAGCTCTTCTCTGCTTTACATTTTCTTAATCAGTATTTCTAATCTTTTTTTATATTTTAAATGTACTCTTAAACCTTCATAAAGTAATCATTCCAGATCACTACATATTTAATTCACTGAAACAAAGACGTTATTTTAAATTAATCAGTCAGAGGTTTAGTATGTTCATAACAATGTTCATTGCTTTTAGAAAAAGGGAACACTAATTTACTGTGTGTGATCTCCATAACAATAGACATGTTTATGAAATTTTACCAACTTTAAAAAATATGACGGTAGGCCTGCCTCTGCACCCCGGCTGCACTGCTGACTGGGAGCTGCCGGAGGTAAGCCCGTGCCCAAACTCTTGCCCCAGCCCTGAGCCCCCCTCAAATCCAGAGTGCTCTTCTGCACCCCAAGCCCCTCATCCTTGGTCCCATCCCAGAGCCCCCCCCCCCCTGCCCCCCTGCCCCAGCCCAGGGCCCCCCCCCCACACCCTGAACCTCTCATTCCTGGCCCCACACCAAAGCCCTCACCCCTGCACCCCAACCCTCTGCCCCAGCCCTGAGCCCCTCCCACACTCCAAACTCCTCATACTCAGCTCCATTGGGTCGCGGGCGTCAACAATTTTCTTCAACTGGGTTGCCAGAAAAAAAGTTTGAAAACCACTACTCTAACACACGCACAGGCAGGGCCACACCCAGCCGCAAATCAGCTCTGGGAAGACTCAGTTTAAGGGACTTGCTCCAGCACTCAGATGTCTACCTCCCTTGGAGTACAGACCCAAAGATATATTATATTCACCTCTTCCCTCAATGTGGAAGAGGGTATGCACAATTCCTTGCCACCCTCCCTCCAATTAGAAATCACATAAACTGGGTTGTATTATAAACCAGAAGTAAATTTATTAACTATAACAGGTGTATTTTAAGTAGTTAAAGAGGTAGCAGACAGAACAGGGCAGATTATTAAGAAAATAAAACAGAGCATGCAAACTAAGCTTAATACACTAAAGCAACTGGTTACATGTGAGTTCTCACCTTAAATGTGGTTCTAATAATCTTCTTCACAGGCTAGACACCCTTCCAGCCTGGGCCCAGTTTTTTTTCCTCCTGTTCAGTCTTAGTTGTTTCCAGCAGTCATCTTGGGTGGGGGTAGCAGGGGAGAATTGACGACCTGGGTTACCTCACTCCCCACTCTTAAATAGGATTTGCATAAGGCGGGAGTCCTTTGTTTCCTAGTTTTACCCCCCTTCCCTTACAGTGGAAAGTTACAAGAACTCCCAGGTAATGTTTTAGTATCAGGTGACAAGACCACCTGACTGTAGGGCCCTTGTAGCCGTTCTTCGCAGGCTGACCCACACATTCGCAGGAGGACTAAGGGCACGTCTTCACTGGCAACGTTAAAGCTCTGCTGTGACTTGTGTAGTCGCGGCATAGTGCTGGGAGAGAGCTCGCCTAGTGCGCTAAAAAACCCACCTCCATGAGGGGAATAGCTTCCAGCGCTGGTGCACTGTCTACACTGGCACTTTACAGCGCTGAAACTTGCAGCACTCTGGGTGTGTTTTCTGTCTGGCTTTTCCATTGTGGTACCTGAAGTGTTAGCAGTGGGCGTCACCAAAAGTAACATAGTTGAAATACAGATACATAATCAGTATTCCTAATTTCAGATACAGAAATGATACATGCATACAAATAGGATAATCACATTCAGTAAATCATAACCTTTCCAATGATATCTCACATGAGCCATCTTGCATAAAGTATATGTTATGTCATATTCATATAAGCATATTTTCATAAAGAATGTGGAATGACACGTCATACCTCCCCCTCTGAGATTACTGTCAGAGGGTTGGTCACTGACCAATACGGAGGCAGTATGCCTAAAATCCCTTTTTGGCTTTGGTTATACAACCTTCAAGTGTTACCAAACACTGTAATGTCATTCATAGTGTTCTTGCAAAGTTCTGGGTTTCTGTTGCCGGAAAACATTGTGGTGCTTAGCATTGTGTACATAATGCAGATGTCACTATCTTTTAAAGTGTAGGTGTCTTGGCATTTAGCCACTAATGCCATGTGGCGGTGAGCCTCAGTTTCCCCTTCCCCACAGCAGTCTAGATTGGTTATGCTTTCTCTGCTGTGCCAAGCTTTAAGCCTGTCTACAGGTACTAGTTGAGAAATCTCATAGGATTTTCTTGTTACTGCTCCTAGACTGTACCAAAGATTTTTTCCAAAAATCATGCATATTACACATATTTACCACCAGTATCAAATTCTTTGTCTTAACCCACAGTGTGTGTAGTAAGAGACACAATTACCAGCAAATTCATGGAAGAGGGGCACTTCCAAGCATGATTAGACCCACTAAATAGACATCCTCTGCATCGATTGCAGCAGCATCAGTCTCCCAGTAGTGAAGACAAGCCCTTTGTCTCTTACTGCACTATACCCGTGAACCTTCCTCGCTGCTCCCTTCCCGTAGCATACCCTTCCAGTTGTGGTCTGCTGAGCCACTGTCCTCTTCTCATTCAAATTCCTCTTAAAACTCTCTTCTTGTCCTGTAAGTGAGGGGTGCACAGACTAAACAGATATGCTTCCTGGGGGCACCCAGGGTTATGAGGCACCACGGTACTCCCTGCCCTTAGCATGAGGCATCCTTATCTGTGCCTGCTGGGGTCACCTCCCCAACTCCAGTGGCCACGGGCAATGCAAGCCTGCCCCTCCAGACCTCACACGCCCTGCTGTCATTCTACAGGTGAACGATAGGCACACTCCGACCCTCAAGCCCTCTTTGCGTCTGCCTGGAGTGCCCAACCCCTGGGCCACTTTACAGTTATAGTATTCGCGGAGTCACTGCTTCCAAAGAAGCGCAATACCCCAGTTGACCATTTTCATCTCAGATCACCGCTCTGCCGAACTCATAGCGCTTAGATTGGCTTATTGTGAAATCAGATATAAGTTTATTTAACAAATCACAGCGATTCAAGTAGCAGCAAGTACATGTATTGGAAACAAATGATTTACATATAAAATAAAATCATAATGTGCATTCTAGAGCCTACACTAATTAACAAGATACTCTCATGACTAATACTCTCAAAATCCCTGCATCACTTTACAGCCCGGCAGGTTGCGACCCTTCTTTCATGAGACAAGCAAGCTGTTACTTTGCCTCCTAGGTGAAGGATTCAGTCTCTTTGCGCTCCAACTTCTGTCAGACCATTTTGCAATTTCTCAATACACACCTGGCTCAGTATCAAATAGACATACAGTATGAGGTGTACAATACACCATACCCAAATGGACAGACAAGGAGATAAGTATCCATTATCTTCTGCTTGAAAGGAACATCTCTGAGGTATGTCACCTCCTGGTGACCTGTCCTAACTCCAAGATCTTAAGAGCATAATTTTCAGTATAGACACAGAACTCCTTAAATATTAACCATACAGACATTTCACAATGATTATGGTTACCAGTGGGCTACTGGCTGTTAGCAGAGACCTCATCTGCCATCCTTTGAACTATTATGCAGCTATCCAACCCAGGGGATTCCTTTACGACCCTATGCATCTCCTGTGCCCTTTCTCAGTTGGCATCAAGGGGTCCCTGGGTCACAGTCTAGACAAGGGAAGCCAAGTGAATGACTCAAAAGGCATACAGTGGGCACAGCATGACAGACTGCAGTACGGGTTTCTATAGACACATGGAGGTGCATAATTGGATGTGTGTGAAGAAGAGAGCTTGGTAGGCAGATAAAACAGGCACATCGAAGTAACCTGAAAAGTATAATTGGTACAAGTGAATGAAGAGAGGGTGATATCTATGTACTAGAATACAGAAAGTCGGTCTCAGACACATGGCCTGGGATAACAGGTGGTGGAGAATGCATGCTTTTAGGGTTTAAGATCTTGCTTAAATGGAAAGATGTGGACTGGTCAGATTGCAGAGTTTAAAACTGTTACTCATACAGCACATTTGTTTCAATCAGTTGTTTCACTATTCTTAATGTCATTTGCCTACAAAGTGTTCTTTCCCATAGAATATGCTTTGGTGAGGGCTGGGGACCTCTGGTTGCATGGGAAACCCCTAATACCTGTGGGCAAGAACAGTGTTTGTGATGTGCTCTGGAACTGTGCAATGACATGTAACTAACCCATGTGTGAAGGGGCAGTGAAGATCTGAATGTTTTAATTATTCAGGAGAAAAGTATCTTCTACCATGAAATCCGCTGGTTTGCTGAAGGTGTGACTGATCTGATGCATTTGGGGATGTCTTTAGCAAATCAAGTAGTCCCAAAGGGATTTCAGAGTGAGGACATTATTTTAATTAGGGCTGTCAATTGCAGTTAACTCACACGATTAACTCAAAAAAATTAATCACGATTAAAAAAAAGTGTCACGATTAATCGCACTGTTAAACAATAGAATACCAATTGAAATTTATTAAATATTTTTGGATGTTTTTCTACATTTTCAAATATATTGATTTCAGTTACATCCCAGAATACAAAGTGTACAGTGCTCACTTTATATAATTTTTAGTACAAATATTTGCACCGTAAAAATGATAAGAAATAGTATTTTTCAATTCACCTCATTAGAAGTACTGTCGTGCAATCTCTTTATCATGAAAGTGCAACTTACAAAAGTAGATTTTTGTTGTTACATAATTACACTCAAAACAAAACAATGTAAATCTTTAGAGCCTACAAGTCCACTCAGTCCTACTTCTTGTTCAGCCAGTCGCTAAGAGAAACAAGTTTGTTTACATTTATGGAAGGTAATTCTGCACGCTTCTTATTTACAGTGTCACCTGAAAGTGAGAACAGGTGTTCGCATGACACTGTTGTAGTTGGCGTCGCAAGATATTTACATGCCAGATGCATTAAAGATTCATATTCTTCATGCTTCAGTCATCGTTCCAGAGGACATGCTTCCATGCTGATGATGCTTGTTAAAAAAATAATGCATTAATTAAATTTATGACTGAACTCCTTGGGGGAGAATTGTATGTCTCCTGCTCTGTTTTACCCTCATTCTGCCATATATTTCATGTTATAGCAATCTCGGATGATGATCCAGCACATGTTGTTTGTTTTAAGAACACTTTCACTGCAGATTTCACAAAATGCAAAGAAGGTACCAATGTGAGATTTCTAAAGATAGCTACAGCACTCGACCCAAGATTTAAGAATCTGAAGTGCCTTCCAAAATCTGAGAGGGACAAGGTGTAGAGCATGCTTTCAGAAGTCTTGAAAGAGCAACACTCCGATGTGGAAACTACAGAACACTAACCACCAAAAAAGAAAATCAACCTTCTGCAGGTAGCATCTGATTCAGATTATGAAAATGAACATGCGTCGGTCCGCGCTGCTCTGGATGGTTATCGAGCAGAACCCATCATCAGCATGGACGCGTGTCCTCTGGAATGGTAGCTGAAGCATCAAGGGACATCATGTAAGTATCTTGCAGTGCCAGCTGCAATAGTGCCAAGCAAATGCCTGTGCTCACTTTCAGGTGACATTGTAAACAAGAAGCTGGCAACATTATCTTCTGCAACTATAAACAAACCTGTTTGGCTGAGCCATTGGCTGAACAAGAAGTAGGACTGATTTGATTTGTAGGCTCTAAAGTTTGACATTGTAGAAAATGTCAAAAACATCCAAAAATATTTAAATAAATTGTATTCTATTATTGTTTAACAGTGCGATTAATCGAGATTAACTTTTTTTAATCGCTTGACAGTCCTAATTTTAATGTTTTTTGCAAAGAACACTCCCAAAGCCTGGTTAGTTAGCAGCATTCAGCAAAAGTCTGTACTTAATTCTCATTTCAGCTTGGCAGTTCTCCTTAAAATAGTTAGCCACCCCATCCCTATGAGAGAAATTCTATTAATACTCACTGGTTCTTGCCAACCATCTGGAAATCTCCCCGTACAACCACATTTCTAGTTGCAAAGGAACACATGGGAATTTGGCACCCAGTTCCCATTGACAATTCTATGGAAATTGGATGCCTAATTTCCCTTTGTGCCTTTGAAAATATCCCTCTTAAATTCTCTCCTAGCCCATATTGCATTAACAAGTGCTTGCTGACTGCCAGCCAAAGGGCATGTTTACAGTCTTCTAAGGGTTAAAAGACTTCATTGAGCCTGCTGTATATGTTGTCTGTGATCATTATGAATTTCAAAATATGCTGCTCATGTGAAGAATCCACAGAGGATGATCTTAATGGTTATTTTAGTGAAGCAGATAGTTCATCCAGAGCTAGATAAATGCATAAAATGATTTGCCTCCAGGCTGATATTTTGTACGAAATTAAGACCAGGTGGTATTTTATGGTACTGACCTAAACTTCTAAGATGTTCATGGAAGTCCTGGCAACTCTCAACTCCAGCATGCCAAGTGTACCTGCCCCTTTCCACTGCCAACAGAATAATTTAATGCAACAAACTTAAATGTAACATTTAAGATTTCTAATTATGCAACCTTAAGCCAGGGAATGCAAAAGTTAAGGTTCCTACAGCAGTTAACTCTGCCTTGTTGCACTTCCAGTATATTTTGTGGTGTACTTCTTTACTAACAGGAATACAGTCAGAATCACATCTGAACAGAGAAATATACATGTGCAACACATCGGAGTTAACATGGCTGTAGCAGCTTTGCATTTCTTGACTTTAAAGCTTTGACTATGGAATCATAATTATTTTAATTTCCTTGGTTTTGAAGAGGAAAAAATATCATCTCTTAGGCTTGCAATTCATCCTTCATCTTTGGGGCACAGACCCTATCATATAACTGTTTACAGTGTGTGGTACAATGGAGCTCCATCCTAATCCTGATTGGAGTTCATGGAAAATGCTGTAAAACAAATATTTAAGTAGTAATCTTCAACCTTTGCTGTTCCTAGTGGTTGGCTGGAAACAGTTCTCTGCAAGACTGAATTTGCAAAGCAGCAGCATGTCAATTTACATTGCAGTGATGTATTTTGGAAATGGGGAAACCCTCTATAACTAGAATTCCAAGGTTCTTTAAATTTAACAAGAGTTTTTTTTAAAGTTTGTTTATTTAAACATACGTAGTGAGCCTTGACACCTGAAACTTGAAGCTTAGATTTCAACAGAGCTGATAAAAATACTTAAAGGGCATTTTCAGACAGCAGTAATTCTGAAAAAAATAACTTGTATGGAAAGCGTACTTGGCCAATATTGTTGTTTTTCTTCCTTTTTGCTGCTTGAAGAGTGTTCAGTTTTAAGAGCTTCCTCTCCTGCATCCCAAGATTCTTTCTGCTTATAGCAAAGCCATCATCACCTTGTTTATAATCTCAGTATGCTGTAACAGATATTATTGTGACGAACCCCTGCTGGGACGTCAGAGTTGAATGTATCAAGTGAAACTGGGTTGTAGGGGAGGGAGTAAGCTTTGATTTAAAAACGCACATTGCTATGATAATTCGTGAATCTGGTAATGGATTTATGGTCAAATTGAATGAATACCTGTGAGCAATTAAATGAAACAGGAACATTTTTATTCTTGTTGATTTATTTCATAGTGATTCATCTGTTTCATGCAATACACAGGAGTGACACGTTAATTTCAGTTCAGGACAAATTGACTGCAGAGTTGCAAACTCCTGAAATTTAGTTGTCATAGAAACACAGATATAACCACTGTTCAACCTAGACTACAGCATCATTGTTGTGGACCTGTGATACTTTCACTACTATGTGCCATTCTGATAAAGGGAGAAAGCAGTTTACGTATTTCCAATAAATATTATCTTGGTCTGTAGGGTTCTCTTGGTTCCTAGAACTCTTCTACTAGGGCATTTAAGTAATGCATCCACTAGTGCAATTTCAGTTGAGAGCTACTTTAATAAACTTTGCCTTCAGAAGTAGAAAGAGGCAATTTGAGACCTTCTTCCAAGACTTTGATGTTGTGAAGATGAATAATTTTGTCTCTGATCTTGTCTTAGTATATCAATGCTGATTCAATTATTTTAATGGAAAATGACTGTTTTTTTCTGGCATGTGAACTGGAGAGGAATAACCAGTCTTCAGAAACTATTACTCCTTTTGCAATAGGAATTAAATGAACAGCAGGATTAAGTCAAGAAAATATGGTCTCATCTTCCCTGGAAACTTGATAAACAAGAAACTACTAATCTTCCTGTAATTGTAGAGTTTTGAGACATGGGCAAAGTTATTAGCTTCTTCTGCGTGTGAATGTTACAAACAGTTTTGTGATTGTTAGGAGTGACTTCCATGATTGCCATCACTGCCTACATAGGGGAGAGAAGCTATTGGTTCCTTTAGAATGGAAACTTCATTACAAACAAGAGGATTTAGCCAGGAAAATATAAAAATGATCAAGGCTTGTAAAAATGTATTTCAGATTAAAGTGTTTGGCAGCCAGATACTCAATTAGAATCATTTTTGGAATTGTCCAGCAAACTGGATTTTTTCTTTTTTTCTTTTTGCAAGTCATTAGCAGTTTAGAAAGTGGGTTTGAAGTGGGAGTAAGAGCATTTAGACATGGGAGACAGATATTGTCAGTGTAGCAATGAAGATGCAGGGCCAGGAAAGAGCTGAGTGGGATGCTGCCCCAGACTGGTTGCTTTTTTTTATTTGGCACACTTATTCAGTGTTTCAACATTACACATTTTCTAGC
>NW_020664488.1:534108-573191 GCF_002925995.2 Terrapene triunguis | reverse complement strand
GGCAAGGGGCCGGCAGCCGGCTACCCAGACTGGCAGCGGACTGAGCCACTCAGCCCCACGCTGGCCCCGCTCAACCCGCGGCCGGCTGAGTGAATGGAACCCCAGACCGGCAGCCGGCTGAGCGGGGCTGGTGGCTGGAACCCCACACAAGGATCCCAGGCAAGAATCACACTAAATTGATGAGATCTGCATTTTAATTTTATTTTAAATGAAGCTTCTTAAATATTTTAAAAACCTTATTTACTTTAAGTACAACAATAGTTTATTTATATAATATAGACATAGAGAGAGACCTTCTACAAACGTTAAAATGTATTACTGGTACGGGAAACCTTAAATTACAGTGAACTTGGCATACCACTTCTGAAAGGTTGCCGACCCCTGACCTAGAGCCTATAACTTTTAACTTCAGTTAAAAATAGTGCATACACAATCTCTTTCAAAGAAAAAGATTAAACTCAACATATGGGCAGCTAAATGTAGCCATTTGAAAATTGGGCCACTTTGGTTTAAAGGGGCTCAGCACCCAGCCTCTCAGTGGGTGCTCTGCACCTCTACAAAGTAGAACCTTTTTATATGGATGCTTAGCTTTAAGAACCAAAGAGTCAAAACTTTGAACTAAATTTCCAACAGATACACAAATTTGGATATGTACACAGATTGTAGGTAAAGTGGGTATAAATGTACACTGCAGAAAAGGATTGCTATGAATGTTGGTAATTCACAGTTCTCAATTTGATATTTCGTGTGTTTGCATATCAGTATGTAGCTGTAAGAACCTTGGCTTTTTAACTTGTAAGAATTGGAACTATTGATATAGTAGTTAGAAAGATGCCATCAATTTGAACTCTAGTCAGTGGGGGGGAGGGGGAGGAAGAGAGAGATAGAGTTGTCGTTTTAGGGACTATGCCTTTCCTTGAATCTCCCTATCAGTTTTTGTGCTTTAAAAAAAAAAAAAAACCCTTCTTGGGGTGTGTTTTCCCCTGTGCATATATGAAAGGTCCATCTAGAGCTCACCTTTGCAAGAAAATTCGATCCTGTTAGACTACAACACAGCCATGAGGAGTCACCTTAACTAACATGATGTTAAACATGACATTGCAGCCAGTGAAAATTGGGACCATTGTTTAACAGCTTGCCAATAGAATTAACCCATATTCAGGTCACGTGTTAAACGTGATAGTCCCTGTCTTCATTGACTGCAAATTCATATTTAATATTTTCTTAACACACCTCCTTAAAATCATGATCCAACATGACTTTTCTTTCTAGTGAGGGTAAGTGCAGGGCAGGAGGATGAGTGACTGTATCGGGGAAATGATGTAACTGACCAGGCACAAAGTAAATAAGATGGATGGTGGTGGGGAGGAAAGATGGGTTTTCTAATCTCAGGTGTACTAATGGTTTTAATCTGAAGATTAATAGGTACATTTTAAATAAAATGTGACTAAATTGAATGTTCCTTTAAGCCATTCACTTCTAGAGGGGCAGGCTCAGATCCTTAATGAGGTCAGAAGCTCAATGACTTTGGCTTTATTTCTGTGTCTAGAGACTACTGGTATATATTGCAAAATGTCATTGCTTGTCAGAATTATTACTGTTAAGTTCTAACCACAAGCAAGGCTCTATCCCAGTGTAGAACTCCTCCACCGTTCCTGGAGGGGGAGTGCAGCTACAGCAAACGGGTTTGGAAAACACTCTGATTTAACATGGAATACCTGAATTGGTGAAACAATTCATTTTAGTGTGGTCAGGATGATCTCTTTAATACCAATGTGTAGTTTAAAAACAATTGGTCCTTGGCACTTTTTTGTGAAGCAATAAGCATTATTCCCATTTTACCTATGGAGAAATGGAGATGGAGAAATTATGAATTGCCCAAAGCCACAAAAGGAGTCATTTTCACATCTAGGAATAGAACTCTAGCGTTCTGGCTCCTAGTCCCAAATTCTCTACTCTCTGCTGACAGTGCTGCCTTAATTTTCCTAATCTTTCTGTTCTACTGTAGATCCTGAATGAGGTAACGGCACATTTCACACAATGGCAAATGTCTTTGATTTCATTTCAACTTTAATGTAGGAGTATGTGAGAGAGAATAGTAACAAGTTTTTTGAAGTGCCTCTTTCATAGAAACAACTCTAGTGCCTGGTGATAAATTTTCCTGAAAACTCTGATCCTGCTAGAATCCATAGGGCTCCAGGTGAATCTTGAGTTGCATTTCACTGTGGTCAGTGGGTAAAGGATCTCCATAAGATAACCACCTCTTGATGTATTTGTAGGGGAACCACCAATTTGTTTTCTTTAAGCACTTGGAAAATGAATTCCCACTTGATTTTTGTTTAAATGTGCTCATACTTGGGGATTAAAAGCAGCCCACGTAAAGTGGTTGTGGTTGGGAAAACTGCCAGAACTTTTCTTAAAGTAGGATAGCTTACTAAACTGATATTCTTATCATTGAGGCAAAAACGCCAGCTGACCATCCAGGTGCATTGTTGGAAAACTGGTTGTGTGTGTGGTCCACATTTAAAAAAAATAAAATGAGAACAATTTTCCAGTAATGTGGTGTGTATTAGGTGGGGGTTGGGGATGTCAGTTTTTGAGAGAGGTGCAGTAGAGCAACTCCCGCACTACTTAGAGTCCTCAGATTTCCTCAACTCACTCTAGGTAATTGTTTTTGGCCTGTGTACAAGACTGCAACTTTTTTTTTTTTTTTTGCATCAGTGTTTGATTGCCTAGAAATGTGGGGCCCTGGTCTAGGCACTATGCTAATACAAATAATAGATAAATGTCTATATAGATGTAAAAATGATCAGTCAGCAGCTTTTGATACCACTGACTTGTGAGGTTTAGTGACATAATTGCATCCTTAATGTGGATGTAGTTGCTGTGGAGTGGCTCTACTCTTTATGAGAAGCAGATTTTGGGCAACTGCTCTTCTTTTCTCCCTCTCCCTGTGTCCTCCAGACTAGAGTGCTCTCCTGCAAAGTAGCTTAAGGTCTATTTTGGCCCTTCAATGTATCTTCTAATTACCCTCTTTTAGTCATTGAACAATATGGATGACATGAGTTGTGGAAATTCCTGGCAGGGCAGTTAAATTTTGGATTCTCCCTTACTCCTCCCCTCTCCCCCCCTTTCTGTGTGGTTTTTATTCTGTACTGCACCTGGAGAATTGGTATGGTGTCTTATTAAATTAAAATAATAAAAAAGACACCAAGATATGTTGCTGCTAAAGATCCATTCTTCTGTCATATTTAATGAGTAACAAATACCTAATAAAACAAAGGGGATTTATTCAAAAATACAAATCATAGGCAGAAGTCAAGCATTGTTAAACACGAGTGAGGATGAAAACAGCTCTCATGGTGATGGTTGCTTCTGCTCAAGTTTGTTGCTACTGGGGCTGAATGGCACAAGGTTGTGAGAAGCAGTGATGAATTATTCAAGAGGAGCTGAAACTAGGATGCAAATAGAGAAATCACTGTCCATCACATGTGCAGTAGAATTTGTCCTACTTATTAATGTCCCTGGGATGACACATGCTTAAGTATCTGATTATTATATGCTACAAAATTAAAATCTTGCACATTAGGTTAGCCACGTAGAACTAAAGCTGTCTCAAATGCTGTAGAACCACAGGGATCAGCAGTCTTACACATGTATCACTTCGTAGCATTGATCAGGAAAGTACAGAGGGGTGTGTTGTCTTGATGGAACAAAGCCACATCTCACAACAGGACCTGGGGTATTCTAGTGTAATTACTGTTAATCTTTGCAGTGTGACCTGTGCATGTGTTTTAAAGTGCAGCAGTTTGTAATGACTTGCACTGAACCTGTTCAAGTGCAAAACAAAATTGGTTGAATTTTTTACCTTCGTTTTGGTTACACAACTGATACTTGCCTTTTGTAACAATTTCTCCACTATCTGTCTGACCACTCTGGGCAGCCCCAAGGGTTGATAAATCAGCTGCCTTGTGGAAAGTGCAGGACAATGCTTGAAGCCACTTGGAGATGTAGATTGGTCGCCTCACATTTCAGACTTACCACCACCATTCGGAGCACTGTCAGTCAGGTTTTCATAGTATCTGAGCCCAGGCCGAGAGCTTCCTTTTCCCCCATTGACAGAGCTCAATCAGCAGAGGCCACCAAACTCCATTTTGCTCGTCTGAATTTAAAAGTAAGGAACCTTAATTTCCCAATGGAAAGAAGGAAGGGATGAGATGGACAGACTTGTTACACTAATAGATGAAGGGGTGGTTCTGCTTTCCAGAACAGGAAAATCTGGGTGGCTAATGGGTGGCAGGTTAAATGCCTTTTGTAATTATGAACTTAAAATACAATAGAAGAGAAACATGTATGGTGCCAGTGTTGAACAAACCACTAAAGCTCCGTGGTCAATTGGTTTATTCTTAAAGAAACTGAATCCATTGCAACACATTTTATGTATTAAAGGGACAGTTTTGTCTTAAAAATCACTTCAGAGTTTTTTGCCTATACTGTACTATAATTAGAAGTAACATTTCTCTTTTCAGTTTCTGTCCAGCAACCTTCCCTGTTTCCTCTGTATAGTCAGTTTCCTCTGTGTGCAGAGTAGTGGTGGGGAGGGGAGAAAAACACTTTCCAGTGCGGGATAATGCGGTTTTAAAACCACAAAGGTCTATTATTTGAAATGACTTTAACTTGTATTTTGAAACTGGCTAGATTTCGAGTTGACAGAGTCCCTTTAAGAATTTTTCATATTATGTTATCCCTCTAGTAAATAGTATCTTCATGTTTTTGCTACACCAGAAGATATTTGTAGTACAATTCCTCTTGGCTGAGGCAGTGTATGTGTGAGGGTGGTAGCAGGAGTGGCGCCAGGGTTTTTGGCGCCCAAGGCGGGGGGTCTTTCCACGCTCCCGGTCTTCTGGGCACTTCGGCGGCGGGTCCTGGAGTGAGTGAAGGACCCGCCGCCGAATTGCCGCCGAAGACCCGGAGCGCGGAAGGATGCCCCGCCACAGAATTGCCGCCGAGGGCGGCAAAATGCCTCCCCCCAAATCCTGCTGCCCTAGGCGACCGCCTAGGTCGCCTAAATGGAAGCGCCGGCCCTGGGTGGTAGATAAGCTTCACAAAGAATAGTCTTATTTCTGGGAAACTCTGGGGTCTATCCTGTCACAAGAATTTGCTGTGCGATCTGTTCTACTTTTCTAATGATCAGAATAGTAGCAAAAGCGAGCACTTGTCCAAGTCCTAAGGCTAAGAGCCTTTTATTTGACTTGGCAGTGATTCAGTACATAAAGCCCTTTAGTCTGAATCTTGTTATAAAACTAGTCTGGCAGTGTTTGTGTGCTGCAGGGTGTAACCCACATTATTTTAAGACACTCAACTAGATCAGTATCTTGGAATTATATTTGTACTCTGCTTTAATTTAGATAATATCAATTAAGTTACAGTGAGGCACTGTTCTCCGGTTACTGCTTGCTACAACCTGTACGTACAGGGTTTAATTGATTAGTGCTTTGGGAAGAATTAACTATATATCAAGTAAAGGGATCATGAAGTAGTTTAGGAGCAATTTAGGGTGCTCTAAGAATTTTTTAAAAAGCTGTCACTGAATTTGAAGAAATCCATCTTTTTTTCCTGTTGTCATTCCCCTCGGCACTGTTTCCAATATACATAGAATAGCTTCATTAGGGTCACCATATTTCAGCAAGGAAAAAAGAGGACGGGAGGAGCCCCGCCCCTTCCACTCCCCACCCCCCTCAGAATCCCAACCCTCCCCCTGCTCCTTGTCCCCTGACTGCCCCCTCCTGGGACCCGTGCCCCTAACTGCCCCCCAGGACTCCACCCCCTACCTAAGCCTCCCTGCTCCTTGTTCCCTGACTGCCCCCTCCTGAGACCCTCCCCCCATCCTAACTGGCCTCCTAGGACCCTACCCCCTACCTGTACCCTAACTGCCCCAACCCTTATCCACACCCCCACCCCAGACAGACCCCCGGGACTCCCATGCCCCATCCAACCACTCCCCACCCCCTGATAGCCCCCCCCAGAACTCCCAACCCCACCTAAGCCCCTCTGTTCCCTGTCCCCTAACTGCCCCCTCCTGGGACCCCCCACCCTAACTGCCCCCTCCTGAGACCCTACGCCCACCTGTACCCTGACTGCCCAAAACCTTACACCCCCAGAAAGCCCCCCCAAACTCCCGACCCCCCCCCACTCCCTGTCTCTTGACTGCCCCCTCCAGAACCTCCCTGCCCCTTCTCCGACCCCCTTACTCTGCCGCTCAGACCAGCATGCCGGGGAGGAGGAGCAGGGGGAGGAGCTCCAGACTGCCGGTGCGAACGGCCGGCTGGGGATCTGCAAATACAGGGAGGGAGGGAGCGATCTCTGCTGCAGGGGGAAGGAGGGGCTGTCTCTGGCTGTCGGAGCCCCATGTAAGTGGCACCATCCGGCCGGCCGGCTGCCCTGTCTGCATGGGGGGGGGGGAAGTCCGGACATTTACAAATTCCCCCCGGACGCTATTTTTAGCTCTAAAATCCGGACATGTCCGGGGGAATCCGGACGAATGGTAACCCTAGCTTCATCCAATTCAGAACCAGGGAGTGAATCTGACTATAAACAGAAAGGGCCTGATCCAGCGCCCACTTATGCCAGCTCCCATTGAATTATATAGGCTTTGGATTGGCCCCGATACGAGTGACTAGTCTAGTTTCACTGCCCAAACTGAGCCAAGGGCAGAATGTATCATAAACAGTGACAACTATGTAGAGCTACCAGGTTACTGTGATCACAGGTATGGCTAATTTATTTTAATGTTTTTTTTATATACCTTTAATTTTGTTGTGGGTCATTGCTTCTTTGTCAAATTTCATTTTTTAAATCAAAAACAATATCTAAATTAAGGTTGCATATAAGGATCTGAAACTCTAATGTGCGTTTTTCCCCCCTGTTATACGTAGAGAGTCCAAAATAACTTATTTTGATGAACTAGCTGATTCTTTGGGGTCCTTTTGAAAATAAAAATGTTATGTTTGAAACCACAGCACAAGTGTAAGTAGCAGTGTGAATGTGTTGCTAT
Source organism: Terrapene triunguis (assembly GCF_002925995.2). NCBI lineage: Eukaryota > Metazoa > Chordata > Testudines > Emydidae > Terrapene > Terrapene triunguis. Next base: position 566,137 of record NW_020664488.1, on the reverse strand, counting down.
AAATCTTTGCTCTGCTGACTTCAGGCCAGGTACTGTAAGTATTGGCACAACAATCCAGTGATTGTATTGTACTTTTTTCTAACTATTTGCAGTTAGAACAGATTTCTGTACTGTTGATATTTTTGCATATCCCTAGTGTTTGCATAGGGTTTCAAAGTAATTCTAACTATTTGTGGTATATACGATATATGTATCCAGTTCAAGAGGTGATGTGAGCTTTGAGATGAGGGAGCAAGAGAAGAACACAGGATTCAGGGATGAGCCAAACTGCGGGGGTGGCAGGGGGGACCCAAGAATTGCTTGTCAGGTGCTCTGAAGGCTGGTTGGTTTGGAAACTTGCATTTGAATTGTCTTGGACTACAAGAAAAGTACTGTCTCTCTAATTATCTGGATTTTCAAGTGAAGAGAACCGCAGGTGGTGAACAGTCACTCCTTTCCCCACCAGAAGAATGTCTCATGAAAGCAGCTGATCAGGATTAGAATTGTTCAGTTCTCTTGAAAGACATTTTTCTTCTCTGGCATAATTTGTACTAGCTCTGGAGCCAAAGCCAAACCTTCTATCAGATGGAGGAAATGTGTATTGAGAGCTGCATTTGAAATGTTCGTAGTCAACAAAGCTGTTTCAACATACTCCTTTGTTTAGAGCATTGGCCCTTTAAGGTTGGCTTTACAGAAGTGGATTGACTGGTGTGAGCTTGAATTGGCAGCTACTTCACTCACCCCTACCAAACAGCTCTGTTGGGACTCTGGTAAAGAAAGAAAAGGAGTAGCAGCCCTCAGACTGAGGTGGCAGTTGGAGTAAAACAGTTGAGTAGGGATGGGAAACAAATTTATTTTAGCGCTTGACACATGACTAAGTATGAAATGGGAAGGAGAAAGAGACTGGGAGCCCGGGAATTGTTTTCTGACTTAAAAGTACTCAAAGGGGCATGGTTAACATCATGATGGAGACAGAAAAGGACAAGAACATCATTCTGGAAGTGCAAATTCCTATTGGGCAGTACTCAGTCTAGCTTTGTTATTATGGTTCCTATCTTCTGAGTCACTTCCAGCCACCAGAAGGGCGGATCTGCTTGGGTTTTTAATCCAGTGCTTCAGCACTGTGGTTGACTGAGATGGAGAAAATGGCATCTTGTGGCTGAAAGAGGTGGAAGAGGCTGATTGGAGGGTCTCTAGGAAGATGGCTTCCCCCTGGCTAGGCCAGCAATCTCTTGGTATGTATGCCCACCATGGGGCATGAGGGAAAGTCAAGTTATATCTCTTCCAGTGATTTTCTACCTTATTCCATAAAGGAGCTGTAATTTTTATGTTTGGGGTGTATGGATTTGTGGAGGGGGGAAGGAGGAGCTGCTCTCATTCATGTATGGTCACAAGGTCATTATGTAGGGAGGAAGCATGTGGCACCCTTCTTTTGTGCACAGGAGGACCCAGGAGTCTTAGTTTGGAAATTTAGGGTGTGTCTACACTGCAATTAAAAACGCACAGCTGGCCCCTGCCAGCTGACTCAGGCTAAGAGGCTGTTTAATTGTGGTGTGGGTGTTCAGGTTCAGGCTTCAGCCTGAGCTCTAGGGCTCTGCGAAGGGAGAGAGTCCCAGAGCTTGAGTTGCAGCCCAAGCCAAAATATATACACTATAATTAAACAACCCCTTAGCCCGAGCCTGAGTCAGCTGGCATGGGTCAGCTGCGGGTGTTATGCAGTGTAGACATAGCCTTACTGCTCACCTGTTGAGGAAGTAGTCTCTCAAAATAAGGCAAAAAACAAGCATGGTTGTTAGTTTCAACAACCTTCTGCTGTATTTTCTGTAACTGGGGACTTCAAGATTCATCACTGAAAGAAGTGTTCAATTGTATTTTATAGTAAATGTTAAGTCAGCCGCTTGCTTCCATACAGAATTCCTGTGCACGCACAGTGGCTGTTGCGCAGCATTTATTATTGGACTATCAGGAAGTTTTCTTATGCAATGTCAGTGAATGGGAGCAATTCAGCTAGGAGCCACATGTACACATCTAAAGACAGGACAGTTCATATCTAAGTCTCTTATAGCATGAGTTCAATACCCATTCAAAAGGTACGAGTAAGTTCTTGTGGATGCAGGGATTGATGTTTGGCAGCTAAAATTCTAAATAACAAGAATGATAGAAAAGAGGAGCAATCCATAGCCTGCAGCCATTGGTTAAAAGATCAGTACCAGTCCACTCAAAGCTATTCTCAGAGCTATCAGAAGAACAAGGAGTGTACTTTTTCTAGTGTAATATTCTGGGAGGTGTATTTAATTAGCAGAAATTACCTGGTATGAATTTCAGACAAAATTGTTGAATTTTGGTTTGTTATGTGGTGGAACATAGAAACATACGTGTCTGCCCTTGGAGGCATCTGGCCTTTTGATTTCATCCTGAGACACAGGGCGAGTTGCTTTGTGTTCGGGAAGCACAAGGCTTTCTGTAAACATTGAGATTACATTTGATAGCTAGAAACTTGGGATAGAGTCATAGAAGTGTAGGACTGGAAGGGACTTCAGTAGGTCTTCTAGTCCAGTCCTGTCAGGGTTCCTTCCCCACTCTGAACTCTAGGGTACAGATGTAGGGACCCGCATGAAAGCCCCCTAAGATTATTTCTACCAGCTTAGGTTAAAACCTGGTATGCTGCCATCACCAAGTGATGTAACAAGAAACAGGGAAAGGACCACTTGGAGTTCTTCTTCCCCCCCCCAAAATATCCCCCCCAAGCCCTTACACCCCTTTTCCTGGGTAGGCTTCAGAAATATCCTAACCAATTGGTTACAAAGTGATCAAAGACCCAAACCCCTGGATCTTTGGACAATGGAAAAATCAGTCAGGTTCTTAAAAGAAGGATTTTATTAAAAAGAAAAGGTAAAAATCATCTCTGTAAAATCAGGATGGAAAATAACTTTACAGGGTAATCAGATTCAAAGAGCCCAGAGGAACCCCCTCTAGCCTTAGTTTCAAAGTTACAGCAAAACAGGGATGAACCTCCCTCTAGCAAAGGAACATTTACAAGTTGAGAAAACAAAGATAAAACTAAAACGCCTTGCCTGGCTGTTACTTACAAGTTTGAAATATGAGAGACTTGTGCAGAAAGATTTGGAGAACATGGGTTGATGTCCGGTCCCTCTTAGTCCCAAGAGCGAACACCCACCAAAACAAAGAGCACAAACAAAAGCCTTCTGCCGCCCCCCCCCCTCCCAAGATTTGAAAGTATCTTGTCCCCTTATTGGTCCTTTGGGTCAGGTGTCAGCCAGGTTACCTGAGCTTCTTAACCCTTTACAGGTAAAAGGATTTTGGTGCCTCTGGTCAGGAGGGATTTTATAGTATTGTACACAGGAGGGTTGTTACCCTTCACTTTATAGTTATGGCAAGTCCCCTGCACTCAAGGCAGGACTATGTAATAACTAGACCATTTCTGACAGGTGTTTGTCTAAACTGTTCTTAAAATCCTCCAATGACAGATTGTACAACCTCCCTAGGCAATTTGTTCGAGTGCTTAACCACCTTGACAGGAAGTTTTTCCTACTGTCCAACCTAAACCTCCCTTGCTGCAGTTTAAGCCCATTGCTTCTTGTCCTATCCTTAGAGGTTAAGGAGAACCAATTTTTCACCCTTCTCCTTGTAACAAACAACCTTTTATGTACTTGAAAACTGTTATCATACCCCTCTTCCCCCCCCCCCCCCCAAGTCTTCTCTTCTCCAGATTAAACAAACCCAATTTTTTCAATGTTCCCTCATGGGTCATGTTTTCTAGACCGTTAATCATTTTTGTTGCTTCCTCTGGACTTTCTCCACATCTTTTCTAAAATGTGGCACCCAGAGCTGGACACACTACTCCAGTTCAGGCCTTATTAGTGCATCTTGTGTCTTGCTTACAACACTCCTGCTAACGTATCCCAGAATAACCATTGCTTTTTTGCAACATGTGACACTGTTGACTCATACAGTATCTAGCTTGTGATCTACTATAACCCCCAGATCACTTTCCGCAGTACTTCTTCCTACACAGTCATTTCCCATTTTGTATGTGTGCAACTTATTGTTCTTTCCTAAGTGGAGTACTTTGCATTTGTCCTTATTGAATTTCACCTATTTACATCAGACCGTTTCTCCAGTTTGTCCAGATCATTTTGAATTTTAATCCTATCCTATAAAGCACTTGCAGTCCCTTCCAGCTTGGTATTGTCCTCAAACTTAAGTGTATTTTTTATGCCATTGTCTAAATCGTTGATGAAGATATTGAACAGAACTGGACCCAGGACTGATTCCTGCAGGACCCCTCTCAATATGCCCTTCCAGCTTGACTGTGAACCACTGATAACTACTTTCTGAGAATAATTTTCCAACCATTTGGGATACTCATTTTTCATACTTATAAGACACTTAATAATAGAAGTTAAAAATAATACTTCTCCAAAAAACATATACAAGTAATGAAAATCCCATTAAATAGGGACCTGGATAGTTAGGAGAATGAGTCTTTGACCTCAAGGTTATTAGTCTGTCTCCCAGGGCGGTTGTCAGGGGCGGCTCTGTTTTTTGCCGCCCCAAGCATGGCAGTCAGGTGGCCTTCGGCGGCACGCCTGCAGGCGGTCCGCTGGTCACGCGGATTCAGCGGGGTTTCTGCGGGTGATCTGCCAGTCCCGCGCCTTCGATGTACCTGCCACCGAATTGCTGCCAAAACCGTGGGACCAGTGGACCTCCCGCAGGCAACAGCAACCGGCACAGCAACCGGCAGGCCACCCCCTGCGGCTTGCCGCCCTAGGCATGTGCTTGCTGCGCTGGTGCCTGGAGCCGCCCCTGGCGGTTGTGATAGTCATTTCTCTATCACAGCTGTCAGATGGCCTGTTTGAAGCAAGTTGATATTTTGTAGTCCATTTGTGGTGGCTAGGTAGCCACATAATACAGCCATCATTGTCCCCTTGCCAGCAGGCTTATTGGAGACCTATTCAGACTGCAGTGTTCTCCCCCCAGAGGTGGTTCCTGCAGATCAGAGATTAATCTCACTGGCAGAGATTAATGTGTCGGGATATCTACACTCCAGTCTGTGCTGTACCTTTTCTTTGAATACATTGGACTTCAGCTTTCAGAGGGCTATTAGTCCAGCACCTTTACCACCATGAAATTCATGTCTTTTTTATTTTTTTTTAAATAAAGTTCTTCGCATTTATATCATCCTAGTTGAGGCTCTTGTGTCTAAGGGCAGGTCTTCACTACGGGGGGGGGGGGTCGATTTAAGATACGCAAATTCAGCTACGCAAATAGCGTAGCTGAATTCAGCGTATCGGAGCCGACTTACCCCGCTGTGAGGACGGCGGCAAAATCGACCTCCGCGGCTCCCCGTCGACGGCGCTTACTCCTACCTCCACTGGTGGAGTAAGCGCATCGATTCGGGGATCGATTGTCGCGTCCCGATGAGACGCGATAATTCGATCCCCGAGAGATCGATTTCTACCCGCCGATTCAGGTGGGTAGTGTAGACCTAGCCTAAGAGGTAAGGGGCATACGTATAGGGATCGCTTCGCTTATCACTTGTATGCAGCCTCTACTGGCTTGAAACATGTCAGCTCTTAAAGAACAACAACAGCGCGGATCAGTTTCGGTCAGGAAATAGAGTTCCATATCTGGTGGAAATCTGAAATACTTTTTGGGTATTTTAAGTAAACACTGTACCACAAGAGGATTCCACTTGATTAACATTAGACTTTATTTTACTTCTTTTGGCCAGAGAGAACACACAACAGGTCACAAATCCTCAACAAGTCACTTTCGGTTACATGGATAAAATAAAACTTAAAGCCAACCTCCTCTATGCACGTTATATAAAGTACTGTAAGTTGTTCCATCTGTGGGCTTTCAGAGGGCTATGAATATAAAGGCACTCTGTGCATTAGGTTAGGGTTAGAGTACAGCTGCTTACTGGCTGAACTGAACATTGGGTTCAACTAAAGCAAATGTACCTATAGCATTTTCTTTTCTCTTGCACTCTGCATCAGTTTAATGTGTTTAAAGTTTAAACACAGTTTAAAGTTTAACCAGTGTACTGTGGTTTTAGGGGTATTTTTCTGAGAGAAGTTGTTTGTCAACTTATTTTGCAATGCCAGGATTGTTTTCCTTAGCAATAGGAAATGATTTTGCAGAGCATAATTCATGCTGTTTGGAAGTGCTGTTTTTCCTAAAGCAAGGCTGAGATGCATATCTGGTGATATGACAGGCGAACTCAGCACAGGGTGCAGTAGTGCCATTCTGCCAGCATTCGCAAGGGGAATCGCCTTCTAGCATGTACTCCCTTGCGCCATTTCTGCTGGGCTTACAGCACTTTTATGCAGTTGGAGCAGCATGAAGGATTCACAATGGAAGAAAGAATCCAGCTTTGTAAATGCAAACACTTGAGAGAAGAAAAGCCCGACGTCTGTTTTTCGTGTTTGAACGGTTAATGAGCAACATGTTACATTATTCTCTTTTTACAAAAAGATTACTATCTAGGGAGGTGAAGGCAGAGTTTATTCTGGCAAATGAATTGCTTTGCTGTCTTCTCTGTCTGGAAACACCAGGCTAAGGAACCCGCTATCTTTCACCTGCTGATAACAGTAGTGGTTTGTTAACCCCTCTTTGCTTGGGAATGTTCAGCAACCATGTGCGGCTTCTGAGTTACAGTGCAAATGTTCCTTGTCACCCTAGCCAGAACTTTGAAAATGAAATACACTATGTATTAACTTCTGCTACTGAGCTTTCTGATTCAGGTGAAGTGAAGGGTTTAGGATTCTGTAAATGATTATGGGCAATACAGAAATTCTAGGTTTCAGAGTAGCAGCCGTGTTAGTCCATATCCGCAAAAAGAACAGGAGTACTTGTGGCACCTTAGAGACTAACAAATTTATTTGGGCATAAGCTTTTGTGGGCTACAGCCCACTCCATCGGATTCATAGAATGGAACATATAGTAAGGAGATGTATATATACACATACAGAGGACATGAAAAGATGGGAGTTGCCCTACCAACTCTAAGAGGCTAATTAATTGAGAGAGAACTTTTGTAGTGATAATCAAGATAGCCCATTACAGACAGCTTGACAAGAAGGTGTGAGGATACTTAACATGGGGAAATAGATTCAATGTGTTGTGTAATGGCTCAGCCATTCCCAGGGTATGTCTACACTACGAAATTAGGTCGAATTTATAGAAGCTGGTTTTATAGAAATCGGTTGTATACAGCCGATTGTGTGTGTCCCCACATAAAATGCTCTAAGTGCATTAAGTCGGCGGACCGCGTCCACAGTACCGAGGCTAGCGTCGACTTCCGGAGCGTTGCAGTATGGGTAGCTATTCCACAGTTCCCGCAGTCTCCGCTGCCCATTGGAATTCTGGGTTGAGATCCCAATGCCTGAATGATGCAAAACAGTGTCACGGGGGGTTCTGGGTACATGTCGTCAGGCCCCCCCCCCTCCGTCAGAGCAACGGCAGACAATCGATTCGCGCCTTTTTACCTGGGTTACCTGTGCAGACAACATACCACGCCAAGCGTGGAGCCCGCTCAGCTCAGCTCAGCTCACCATCACCATATGTCCTCTGGGTGCCGGCAGACGTGGGACTGCATTGCTACACAGCAGCAGCTAATTGCCTTTTGGCAGTAGACGGTGCAGTATGACTGGTAGCCTTCATCGGCGATCTGGGTGCTGGCAGACGTGGGGCTGCATTGCTACACAGCAGCAGCCCCTTGCCTTTTGGCAGAAGATGGTGTATTACGACTGGTATCCGTCGTTGTCTTACTGCAGTGGCTGAAACTCCGTATGTCCCCCAGTCGCTGCCTTCCCAATGATGATGATGGCTATCAGTCGTAGTACACTATTTTCTGCCAAGCGCCCAGTATTTTCTGCCAAGCACCCAGAAGATGCCAAGGGCTATCAGTCATGCTGCACCGTCGTCTGCCAGCTTAAGATGTAAAAAATAGATTTGTTCTGTATTCATTTGCTTCCCCCTCGCTCCGTGAAGTCAACGGCCTGCTAAACCCAGGGTTTTGAGTTCAATCTTTGGGGGGGCCATTCTGTGTGATAGTTGTTTGTTTCTCTCCCTGATGCACAGCCACCTTTGTTGATTTTAATTCCCTGTACCTGTATGCCATGTCATCACTTGCCCCTCCCTCCCTCCCTCCGTCCGTCAGATACTAGTTTCGTGCCTTTTTTCAGACCAGACGCCATAGCACTGGGATCATGGAGCCCGCTCAGATCACCGCAGCAATTATGAGCACTATGAACACCACGTGCATTGTCCTGGAGTATATGCAGAGCCAGGACTTGCCAAAGCAAAACCACGACCAGCTGAGGAGGCGATTGCAGCGCGGCGACGAGAGTGATGAGGAAATTGACATGGACATAGACCTCTCACAAGGCACAGGCCCCAGCAGTGTGGAAATCATGGTGTTACTGGGGCAGGTTCATGCCGTGGAACGCCGATTCTGGGCCCGGGAAACAAGCACAGACTGGTGGGACCGCATCGTGGTGCAGGTGTGGGACGATTCCCAGTGGCTGCAAAACTTTCACATGCGTAAGGGCACTTTCATGGAACTTTGTGACTTGCTTTCCCCTGCCCTGAAGCGCCAGAATACCAGGATGAGAGCAGCCCTCACAGTTGAGAAGCGAGTGGCGATAACCCTGTGGAAGCTTGCAACGCCAGACAGCTACCGGTCAGTCGGAAATCAATTTGGAGTGGGCAAATCTACTGTGGGGGCTGCTGTGATCCAAGTTGCCAGGGCAATCAAAGACCTGGTGATATCAAGGGTAGTGACTCTGGGAAACATGCAGGCCATAGTGGATGGCTTTGCTGCAATGGGATTCCCAAACTGTGGTGGGGCGATAGACGGAACCCATATCCCTATCTTGTCACCGGAGCACCAAGCCACCGAGTACATAAACCACAAGGGGTACTTTTCAATGCTACTGCAAGCCCTGGTGGATCACAGGGGACATTTCACCAACATCAACGTGGGATGGCTGGGAAAGGTACATGATGCTTGCGTCTTCAGGCACTCTGGTCTGTTTCGAAAGCTGGAGGAAGGGACTTTCTTCCCGGACCAGAAACTAACCGTTGCGGATGTTGAAATGCCTATCGTGATCCTTGGGGACCCATCCTACCCCTTAATGCCATGGCTCATGAAGCCGTACACAGGCAGCCTGGACAGTAGTCAGGACCTGTTCAACTACAGGCTGAGCAAGCGCCGAATGGTGGTGGAATGTGCATTTGGACGTTTAAAAGCGCGCTGGCGCAGCTTACTGACTCGCTCAGACCTCAGCGAAAAGAATATCCCCATTGTTATTGTTGCTTGCTGTGCGCTCCACAATATCTGTGAGAGTAAGGGGGGAGACATTTATGGTGGGGTGGGAGGTTGAGGCAAATCGCCATGCCGCTGATTACACGCAGGCAGACACCAGGGCGGTTAGAAGAGCACAGCAGGGCGCGGTGCGCATCAGAGAAGCTTTGAAAACGAGTTTTGTGACTGGCCAGGCTACGGTGTGAAACTTCTGTTTTGTTTCTCCTTGATGACCCCTCCGCCCCCCGCCCCCCCACCGGCTCACTCTACTTCCCTGTAAACCAACCACCCCGCCCTCCCCTCCCCGCCTCGAGCACCGCTTGCAGAGGCAATAAAGTCATTGTTACTTCACATTCATGCATTCTTTATTAATTCATCACATAACTAGGGGGATAATTGCCAAGGTAGCCTGGGATGGGTGGGGGAGGAGGGAAGGAAAAGGACACACTGCAGTTTAAAACTTTAACACTTATTGAAGGCCAGCCTTCTGATGCTTGGGCAATCATCTGGGATGGAGTGACTGGGTGGCCGGAGGCCCCCCCATCGTGTTCTTGGGCTTCTGGGTGAGGAGGCTATGGAACTTGGGGAGGAGGGCTGTTGGTTACACAGGGGCTGTAGCGGCGGTCTCTGCTCCTGCTGCCTTTCCTGCAGCTCAACCATACGCTGGAGCATATCAGTTTGATGCTCCAGCAGCCGGAGCATCGACTCTTGCCTTCTGTCTGCAAGCTGACGCCACCTATCATCTTCAGCCCGCCACTTGCTCTGTTCATTCCGCGATTCAGCCCGCCACCTCTCCTCTCGTTCATATTGTGCTTTTCTGTAATCTGACATTGACTGCCTCCATGCATTCTGCTGTGCTCTGTCAGCGTGGGAGGACATCTGGAGCTCCGAGAACATATCATCCCGAGTCCGCCGTTTTCTCCTTCTAATCTTTGCTAGCCTCTGTGAAGGAGAAACATTTGCAGCTGGTGGAGGAGAAGGGAGAATGGTTAAAAAAGACACATTTTAGAGAACAATGGGTACACTCTTTCACATTAAATTTTGCTGTTCACATTACACAGCACATGTGCTTTCGTTACAAGGTCGCATTTTTCCTCTTATATTGAGGACCTGCTGGTTTGGTGTGAGAGATCACTCACGCAGTGCCAGGCAACAGATTTCGGCTTGCAGGCAGCCATTGTAAGCCACAGTCTTTTGGCTTTTTTAACCTTCATAACATGTGGGAATGGTTTCAAACAGTAGCGCCCTCATTTCCCATACCAAGAACCCGTTGGGTTCGCCATTTAAAATGGGTTTGCAATGTAAAAGGAGGGGCTGCGGTTTCCGGGTTAACATGCAGCACAAACCCAACTAACCCCCCTCCCCCCTCCCCACACCCAATTCTCGGGGATGATCACTTCACCCCTCCCCCCCCACCGCGTGGCTAACAGCGGGGAACATTTCTGTTCAGCAGAGCAGGAAGGGGCACCTCTGAATGTCCCCTTAATAAAATTGCCCCATTTCAACCAGGTGACCGTGAATGATATCACTCTCCTGAGGATAACAAAGAGAGATAAGAACAGGAGTACTTGTGGCACAAGAGCGATAAGGAATGGATGTTGTCTGCATGCCAGCAAACACCGGGACCATACGCTGCCATGCTTTGTTATGCAATGATTCCAGACTACGTGCTACTGGCCTGGTGTGGTAAAGTGTCCTACCATGGCGGACGGGATAAGGCAGCCCTCCCCAGAAACCTTTTGCAAAGGCTTTGGGAGTACATGAAGGAGAGCTTTCTGGAGATGTCCCTGGAGGATTTCCGCTCCATCCCCATACACGTTAACAGACTTTTCCAGTAGCTGTACTGGCTGCGATTGCCAGGGCAAATTAATCATTAATCATTAAACACGCTTGCTTTTAAACCATGTGTAATATTTACAAAGGTACACTCAACAGAGGTCCCCTGTGTGCCCTCAGGGTCTGGGAGCACGCCTTGGGTGAGTTCGGGGGTTACTGGTTCCAGGTCCAGGGTGATAAACGTATCCTGGCTGTTGGGGAAACCGGTTTCTCCGCTTCCTTGCCGCTGTGAGCTATCTACATTATCTTCATCCTCATCTTCCTCGTACCCCGAACCCGCTTCCCTGTGTGTTTCTCCATTGAAGGAGTCATAGCACACGGTTGGGGTAGTGGTGGCTGCACCCCCTAGCATCGCATGCAGCTCCGCGTAGAAGCGGCATGTTTGCGGCTCTGCCCCGGACCTTCCATTTGCCCCTCTGGCTTTGTGGTAGGCTTGCCTTAGCTCCTTAATTTTCACGCGGCACTGCTGTGCGTCCCTGTTATGGCCTCTGTCCTTCATGGCCTTGGAGACCTTTTCTAATATTTTGCCATTTTGTTTACTGCTACGGAGTTCAGCTAGCACTGATTCATCTCCCCTTATGGTGAGCAGATCCCGTACCTCCCGTTCGGTCCATGATGGAGCTCTTTTGCAATCCTGGAACTCCATCACGGTTACCTGTGCTGATGAGCTCTGCGTGGTCACCTGTGCTCTCCACGCTGGGCAAACAGGAAATGAAATTCAAACGTTCGTGGGGCTTTTCCTGTCTACCTGGTCAGTGCATCTGAGTTGAGAGTGTTGTCCAGAGCGGTCACAATGAAGCACTGTGGGATAGCTCCCGGAGGCCAATAACGTCGAATTCCATTCACACTACCTCAATTCCGACCCGCTGAGGCTGATTTTATCGCTAATCCCCTCGTCGGAGGTGGAGTAAAGAAACTGGTTTAAAGGGCCCTTTAAGTCGAAAAAAGGGACTTAGCCATGTGAATGTGTCCAGGCTTAATTCGATTTAACGCTGCTAAATTCGACCTAAACTCGTAGTGTAGACCAGGCCCCAGTCTCTATTGGGTTTAATTTTTTGTTGTTGAAGCTGGTTCCCTCTGAGTTTGGGGGTGTGTGTGTGTTGGTGGGGGGGTTTCAAAATCCATTTTAAAAACATGAGCATTTTAGTATTACACTTTCATGGCATCTCTACAAGTAACCAGGGTGGATTAAAATCAATTGTTAATTTAAATCAATCTTGTTTTGCATTTGTGCTATTTTGTTGGTTTTCTAAAGAGGCTTATTCTCTTTGTTTGGTTAAAACATGTTGACATGTAAGCAAATACAGCCTTTACGCTAAATTTGGTTCTTTTTGCTAACTAGGAGGGTATGTTATATCTATGCATATTTATTTAAAGCTGTATAATAGCTTAACATACATTTATTCAGATTCTTAATTTGTTCATTTTTTGGTTAGAAAACGAATGATGCATCACAACATTACTAAATGATTTTTTTTTACTCATCATTCCTCATGCTACATTTGGGTGGTAACTGAAATTCAATTCAAAATGCACAATAACAGCAATTTCAAATGGTTTTTAATAGCTAAAATAAAACCTCAAATGTACTGGATACATAAACTTATTTCTATCAACATGTTTTGTATTTAAAACAGATTTATTAAACATAAGTATTAACGGTTAGTGAATTGAACTGATTGTTTACGGTCACTGTGTCCTTTAAAATTTTAGAATGAGTAGGTCTCATCCACTCGCATCTCATTTTTCTTTGTAGAGTGGAAAAGGAAAACAAGCTTTCCTGCTTTTTCAGCTCCCAATCTGTTTCTCAACTTTGAGAACCAGTCATTGAACTGAACTAGTCAAACTAAAATGAAGAAAGTATTGTCTCTGCACCTGCACAAAGGACTATTGCTGTCAAAAGTTGGTTTAGCACTTTACAAAACTCTGGTTCGTAGCCAGTGACTTCCACCAGTTCAATGGTTTGATTTTTTTTTTTTTTTTTTTGAACTTTGGCAGCAGACTTGTAGTGCTTGAATATTGCTTTTAATTTAATTTAATTAATAGATGATAGTAAGTTTAGGCTTTAATAGGTGGTTATAATTTCAAATGTAATATTAAATACATTCATTTGTAAAGAGATTTAAATCCAGTTTTTAAAAAATCACTGATTTTTATGCACCCTGCAGGTAACTCTTTGAAATGCTGTCCTCTTATTTCATGTAACTAAATCACTGTTTTTGGCCCATATGTTAGCATGAAATATATCACAGGAACAACAGCTTGTAAATGTGGAAAATCCAGTCAGATCCCTGGGCTAGAACAGGCAGCTGTCATACTTCTTGTAGGCTTGCCATATTGAAAAAATAAATGTTACCTCCCTTCCTGTATGTAGGATACCAGGTCTACCATTTTATTCCATTCAGCTAGTCAGACTGGATTAGCACATAGTCAAACATCAATTACTGTGGAACGTAGGTGTACACATTGGTGTCTTCAACCTTATACTATGAAACTATCTTTGTTTTCCCTTCCATTCTAGGTTCAGAGGCTGTAGCCATGAATAATAAAGGCTTTCGACGAGGGAGTTTCCAGAGCAGCACCAGTGATGAAGACATGGTGGAGATAGCAGGAGGAGCTCTGGATTTCTCCATCACAGATGATGATCCCCCGCTGGATAGAGAGATGTTGGGAGGTAATGCTCATGTTGCCGTCTCCATTAAATTCCTCATCACTAAAATCTTTATGTAGATAATTTCAGGTTAATATGTACTACTTCGTGTGACTGTAGCAAGAGCCAGTTTCTTGGAGTGCCCAGGTTGTGGTGTAAGGGCCATATGCTTTGCTGTGTCACTCCTATTGTGACCTCAACACAATTCTCTACACTGCACTATTTTCACCTGAGTGGCTTTCTGTACAGGCTGCTGTAGTACCATATAGCAGCCAAGTGTGCACTCACCTGCTTCCATTGGCTTCTGTCACTATAAGTAAACAGTGATTGAATTAGGACTTGGGTGCAGCACAAAGTAGCCGAGTGTTTCTTTAAAAGAGAAGGTAAGATAGACTACAGAAGGTAGACTAGTGACTATTTCTAAGAGAGAAGCCAGGGCATCTCCCCATCACAGTAAACTATCTAATCCTGGCTGTACACATTTAGTGAATTGTCATACAGGGAAAGTATTTTCTCTTCTCAATCTATTTTTCTGTTTGCGTGATCTTTTAGTATATACAATAAATTAGCCTGCACTCTTTTTCTGTGTCTTCAAGGACTTGTTTTTCCTCCCCACAGTCCTTTCTAGGCACTTCACATATCACCGGGGGCAAGCAAGCAATTAATCAGTGGCTTGAGGCAGCCTGGTGTATGAGTAAAAGCAAACATGATCCCTGGGACAGTTATGACCCAGAAGCTCTATTACTCATAATTGTTCAGCCCCCATCCAAAGATCTTGGCTGCTCTTCTTTATAATGCAGCTGTTATTTGAGGCGCTCTTCAATCTCAGCAAAGCCATCTGCTTTGGTTTACTGTTTTTTAGATGTTGAAAATTGGGAATTCCCCTCTATCTTGTTCAACTGATAAATACAATGTACCTTTCACTCAGGGTGAAGTGACTCATTGAAACAGTTGCATGTAATCTGCATTGCTACAGTGCAGCCACTTCAGTAAAGCAAAGAGATAAAGGTGTTTTGAAGTTCATCAATTTATAGCATGCGGAATAAAGAACAAGGAGAAGAGGGACCCTGCCTATAGAGGACTTGTTAGAGAGAGCACTTAGAATACTCTTGGGACCTCCATACCAAAAAGATGTGCACAAATTGGAGGGGATTTAGAGAAGAGCCACAAAAATGATAAAGTGGACAAAGAGACTTGAAAGATCTAATTCTATATATCTTGGCTGATCAAAAGCTAAAGGAAATGGGGTATAATGGTCTAAAGTATTTAAGGGGCAAAATGGTAGGGAGGGAGAGAAATTGTTCAGGATAGTTGACTGGGATGTAAGTAAGAGTAAGGAGACTGAGCCAAGGAAAATTTAAGTTCTTCAGAAAGTATCTGAACAGGGAAATCTATTAGCTTGTGCCATCCCTGTTGCTGATGTCTTTTAAAACTGGGCTGAAGAAAGGACTCGAATACAACTGTGGGGACCATACTGATACTGACTAGAGGAGTTGTCTAGATCAGTGACTTCCAAACTTTTCCAGCCACATCTTCCTTTTAGACCATCAATATTTTCCATTATCCCCCTCCCATGGGAACACAAGAATTGCCATACTAGATTAGATCCAGGGACTGTCAAGCCAATACCTTATCTCCAACATTGGCCAGCATCAAATGTTTCAGAGGAAGGTTTAAAATCCCACAGTAGGCAGATGTGGCGTAATCTGCCCTATGAAGATTTCAATATCATCCCTAATAGAGTTAAACTCTGAAACATGAGATGTTGCATTCCTTCCAAAACTTGTATTATCTATAACTCTCTGGATACTCTTGTTTTCCATATAAATATTCAGTTCATCTTTTAATCTTGCTAAATTCTTTGTCTCTAACATACAGTGGCAATGAGTTCCACAGTCCATGTATTGTGTGAAAAATTATTCCATTTTGTTTTGAATTTTCCACCTTTAGTTTCATTGAATGCCCCCTTAATTCTTGTTGCAAGACTGGAAGAATAGAAAGTGTCTGATGCACCACCTCTGTACCATCCATTATTGTATTTACCTTTATCATGGCCCCTCTTATCTCCTTACTAAGGTAAATAATGCCAATTTCTTTCAAGCACTCTTCATATAAATATTTCAATGTCTCTAATCATTCTTGTCACTTCTCTAAATCTTTCCTAATTCTGCTATATCCCTGAAGTGATCAGAATAGAATTCCAGGAGAAGGTGTAGTATTGATTTATATGATGGCATTATATTTTCCATATTCTCAGTCTTGTTCTGTAATCCTCATCCCCAGTTCCTTACCCCACAAATAAATACCTAGCGCTTGTATAGCACTCTTCATCAGTAGATCTCAGTGTTTTACAAAGGAGGTCAATATTGTTAAACTCATTTTATAGATGGGGAAACTGAGGCACAGAGGGCAAGTGACTTACCCAAGGTCACTCAGTAGATGCGTGGCAGAGTAAGGAATAGAACCCGGGTCTCATGAGACCCAGTCCAGTGCTGTATTCACTATGGCACACTGCTTACAATTACTAGACAAGACTTTTTGTTCTGCATATTGCTAACGTACACAAAAATGTGCATTTGCATACATTTTCATTCAAAAGGTACTTCAGTTTTTATGAAGTGTAATAACTTTCTGTATTCTTGTTAATGATAAGATGTATGAGTCTATGAGGAGTTGCAAATCAGTTGTAAATGCATTGTGAAGGTTGTCAGACCCAAGTAGCTAGTTCTCAACCTTCTGGGGTGGTGGTGCTTGGTTTTTAATGGCAGCAATTCTTAAAACACTGAAAACAGGAAGCAAACAGAAGTATTACTCTTAGAGCCTATGAAAAAAGTGATGGACATTCACATTTCACTGAGTACCAAAACTGATTGATGTCTTCCCTTTCCAACCGTACCTCCAGTGAGTCCTTGCAAGACAAGTCCATCAATACAGCGTGCACATCTGGTGGCAGTGTGGCTCAACAAAGGGGTTTCAAATCAATCTCCTTCCAGTTTGCCTCATCCTCAGGGAAGCATTCTTTTGGTTTTGATCTAAAGTTGTAGCATGCAGGGCCTGTATTGAGCTGAGTGGAGCCGTTTACAACTCCTGGAGCTGTGGTGTCACCTATCTGCAGATTCAGGCAAGCATTACTACATTGTGTTAGCCTTGTAAACATGAGTAGATCGTTATCTCCACAACCCTGTGGGGGGGAGAAAGGGGGGGGGAGGAAGGAAGGTGTCTGCAACCCTTCTGAAAAGTGTTTGCAGTGTCCCAACCCCTCACGGGGGCCACCTCCCCCACTTTGGGAATCGTTGATCTAGGATCCCCAAACAGGACTGGTGCCCACAGTTCAAGAAGGAGATTGATAAATTGGAGAGGATTCAGAGAAGAGCCTCAAGAATGTTAGGAAACCTGTCTTATAGCGATAGACTCAAAGTGCTCAATCTATTTAGCTTAACAAACAGAAGGTTAAGGAGTGACTTGACTAGTCTATAAGTTTCTACACGGGGAACAAATATTGAATAGTGGGCTCTTCACTCTAGCAGAGAAAGGTCTAACATGATCCAATGTCTGGAAGTTGAAGCTAGGCAAATTCCGACTGGAAATAAGGCACATTTTAAACAATGAGAATAATTAACCATCAGAACAATTCATCAAGGGTCGTGGTGGATTTTCCACAGTGATGATTTTTAAATCGAGATTGGATGCGTTTCTAAAAGATCTACTCTAGAAATTATTTTGGGGAGGTTTTATGGTGTGTGTAATACAGAAGGTCAGACTAGATAATCACAGTGGTCCCTTCTGATCTTAGAAACTATAAATCTGTGAACTAGGCCCCATGTCTTTTGTGCTATTCATGAATCCGTGACTATATGTCTATATTATGGCGACTATAACAGCATACTTATGTTGGCATAGCTCCATAGTGTAGACACAACCTACCAACAGAGAGGTTTTTTCTGTTGGTGTTGGAACACCCTCTCCCCAAATGAAGTTAGCTATGTTGACAGAAGCCCTCTTCTGGGGATTTTGTTGGCATAGCTGTGGGTCAGGGATGTGGGTTTTTTCACACCCTTTATTGATGTAGCTATGCCAATATAATTTTTCTATGTAGATCAGGCCTAACTTGTAGTTCAGAACCATCTGTCTAATGTTACTGTCCTTCAAGGGGGATATGCACACTTATCATGCAGCATAGACTTCATCTCACCCACTGGTGTAGAACTATAATATCTCACTATACAGTAACTTTGTCTTATTTTTGAGAGTCAGACTATCAGACATGTCAGTTTTCAAAAGCGTCAAAAATGACGTGGAATAAAAATTCAGGTTATCAAATTTGCTTTAAGGAGTATACTAGATGCACTTTTGGTAACATGTACAGAATTTTAAAATATAAAATCTTCTACTGAGTTTGGCGGTGGATTTATAGGTACCTTTAACTTATTACTAACATTTACAAACCAGCATGATTTGCCAATGGACTTGTAAACACTGCTTCTTTCCTATATCTTGGTGCTGTTCCATCTATGTCCATACTTGGATTTCAGCAGATTTCAAAAATGAGTAACTTTCTTTAACTACCTCTTGCAGAGCTAATTTAGTGCCTCTCAATGGACTAATTTTATTCTGTCCAGTTGGGTCCAATTCAGAAAAAAAGAAGGTAGAAGGAATAAAAATATTGTAATGCTTGAGATGCATTAATATTCCGAGCGGCTTTCCTCCCCCCCTCCCCCTTGCTTTCCTGCACACTGATGGAGATGGTCAGCTGTAACTACTGTTGTTTTTTCCACTTAAAGGAGTTGGCTTGTACACAAACCACAACTGGGTGGAAAACCACACAAGAGATCCATAGATGGTTAATGGAAACACTTTAAAGAGGGTGTCACTGAGACTTATATTTGCTTAGAGCTTGGGATTAACTTTAAAATGTCCTTTAATGTTCCCAAAATGTTTTTCTTAGCGAGCCTTTTCTTTTCCTTCCATGTGTCCCAGATTGAGCAGTATCTGGTGTTTTTTTCTGTGTGCTGGTACTTTCCTCAACTCGTTTTGCCCATTGTGCATCTCCCATGTACCAGTGTATGGCAGCGGAGGGGGAAGTGGATCATTTTTGTTTTGTTCTTCAATCTCTTAATTAAAAAAAAAACAAAACAACAACGCCAGTCCATGGAGCAGCTGTCTGGGTACACAAACAGCAATATGGCCAAACTTCTTTGGATTTTTCTTGGCTAATGTCCCTTCTAGAGCTGGGCAGGAAACCACATTAAAGTACATGATGGAACTTTTAATGGAAGGCAGAATGGTCCACGTGGACATTTAGCGCATGGCAGGCTAATGTGAGGTGGATTTAAATCCCGGCCTGTTGCAACCTAAAAGTCGTTTTTGTGAAGACAGGCCCAAAGGGTCTGGTGAGAAATCTTATGATATTTTGATAACGTACATAAAAATAAGCTGTATAGTAGATACAGGAAAGATGTTTAGTAACAGGGCCATTTTCAGGCAGCAGCAGAAATACCTCACCTTGTTCTGCTTTTTGTTACATCTGTCGGATAATCTAGATCTTTTCCTCACTCTTCCCACTGAAAGAAACCCACTGTCGGGCACTTCTTCCCTATTAAATAAACAAGCATTTTTTAATTCATGGAATCCAGTCTGCACTGACCCCATGTTTGATGGTAGACCAGTTCTTCAGCATGATAAAATTGTAGTTTTGCTAACTCTTACCGTTTTATTGAGAATCTTATAATAGGAAGAACATGAGAGCTGCCATATTGGACCAGATCACATATTCTTGCTGAGTTTCCTGTCTCCAGCAGTTGCTGGTACCAGAGCTTCACGGGGAGTGTACTGAATAGGGCAACTCTACAATGATCCACCCATGTCTTCCCTTCCCAGCTTCTGGTAGAGAGGTTTAGGGTCTCCCCATGTGTGGGGTTGCGTCCCTGACCATCTAGGCTAATAGCCATTGATGAATCTATCCTCCATGAACTTCTGTAGTTTTTTTTTAACCCAGTTATACTTTTGGCCTTCACAACATCCCTTGGCAATGAGTTCCACAGGTTAGTTGTGCATAGTGTGAAAATTTTCTTCATCTTGTTTGTATTAAATCTGCTGTCTGTTGATTTCATTTGGTGACCCCTGGTTTTTGTATTGTGTGAAAGGGTAAAGAGCACTTCCCTATTCACTTTTTCCACACCATTCATTGTTATAGACCTCTCATATCTTCCTTTAATCAACTGTTTTCAGATGCACAGCCCTAATCTTTAGTCTCTCCTCCCTTGATAGTCCTTGTTGCCCTTCTCTGAACCTTTTCTGTTTCTTCTACATTTTTTTTGAGCTGGAGCGACCAGATCTGGCCACAGTATTTATATAGTGGCATTACAATATTTTCTGTCTTAATTTCTATCCCTTTCCTAATAGTTCCTAACATACTGTTAGCCTTTTTGAATGCTGCCGCCCATTGAGCGGTTGTTTTCAAAGAACTATCTGTGGTGACTCCCAAGATCTTTCTTGGGTGTTTACTACTCATTTAAACCCACTGTATATGTATAGTTGGGATTGTCTTTTCCAGTGTGCGTTTCTTTGCACTTGTCAGTGTTGAATTTCATCTGCCAGTTTTGTTGCTCATTGAGGAGGAGTTGTAGCCATGTCAGTCCCAGGATATTAGAGAGACAAGGTGGGTGAGGTAGTATCTTTGATTGAACCATCTTCTGTTGGTGAGAGAGACAAGCTTTCGAGCTACTCGGAGCTCTTCTTGAGGTCTGGGAAAGGTACTCAGAGTGTCGCAGCTAAATACAAGAATGAACAGATAGTTTAGCGTAAGTAGTTAGCAATTATTCTAAGGGACCATTCAAGGTGAAGTGGCCAGTTAACACACCCCTAGTCATAGGACAAAAGGGGGGGGTTAGTGGGTTACAGATTGTTGTAATAACCCATACATCCAGTGTCTTTATTAAGACCATGATTTTAGTGTCTAGCAAAGTTATAGCCTTGTGTCTCATTTTGTTGCCCAGTCACATGGTTCTGTGAGATCCCTCTGTAGCTCCCTGAGTCTGCTTTGGACTTACAAAATTATTAAAGACAGTTATCTGCAAACTTTGCCACCTCACTGTTCACTCCTCCCTCTTCCAGATCACCAATAATTATGTTGAACAGTACAGATCCTTGGGGGGCTTTGCTGTTCACCTCTCTCCATTGTGAAAACTGATAATTTATTCCTACCTTTTGTTTTCTCTTTTTCAATCAGTTACTGATCCATGAGAGGACCTTCGCTCTTATCCCAAGGCTACATAATTTTCTTAAGAGCTTTTGATAAGGGACCTTGTCAAAGGCTTTCTGAAAATCCAAGTACACTATATTGACTGGATCACCCTCATCCACATGCTTATTGACTCCCTCAAAGAATTGTAATAGATTGATGAGGCATGACTTCCCTTTACAAAAGCTATGTTGACTCTTCTTGGACATACTATGTTTACCTTGGTGTCTGATCATTCTGTTCTTTACTATAGTTTCTACCAATTTGCCTGGTACTGAAGTTAGGCTTATCGGCCAATAATTTCCAGGATCAGCTGTGGAGCCCTTTTTAAAAATTGGCATTACATTAACTACCTTCCAGTCATCTAGTATAGAGACTGATTTCAGTGATAGCTTACATGCCACCATTAGTAGTTATGCAGTTTCGAATTTGAGTTCCTTCAGAAATCTTGTGTGAATAGCATCTGGTCCTGGTGACCTGTTGTTGTTCAGTTGATCAGTTGTTCTAAATCCCTTTTCTTATTGACATATATATTTGGGACAGTACTTTGGATTTGTTGCCTAAAAATAATAGCTCTGATGTGGGTATCTCCCCCACATCCTCCGCACTGAAGATCAATGCGAAGAATTCAATTACCTTCTATGCAATGGCCCTGTCTTCCTTGAGTGCTTCTTTAGCACCTTTGTCAGTTAGTGCGCTCTTTCACCAGCAGAAGTTGGTCCAATAAAAAAATATTGCATCACCCACCTTGTTTCTCTAATGTCCTGGGACCAACACAGGTACGACAACACTACAAACAACAATGAAACAGAACAGAAAGGCAGCTACGTTGCTGTGAAAAGGCAGAACTGAAATGGAATGTTTCTTTCCTGCTGATTTTCAAAGTGGGGAAACATTCAATATTGAGTTATTTCTGCAGCAAGATTCAGCAAGTATTTAATATTTTTGGAGGAGAAAGTGGGTAAATGCAGTTTTGTTCTCAGTTGGGCCTTGTAAGGAAGCTTTTGTTAGTCCGGAGTTAATTGGGATGGTAAATGTAATTGTCTAAGTTTATGCAAATACTTGCAACTTGCCTGGAATGGTACTCAATTCTCCTCTTCCTTATTTAATTAATAGGGAAATTTACTTTCCATCTCAGTTTTGTCTTTTTATGGGAACATGACTGCTTCTATGAGGAAAGCTCAATGGGATCAATCACTTCCAGTGAAATGTTGAAGCTTCCATGGGTATATCTTTAATATTAGTTTTGGATGTGCGTATATAACATGAAAATATAGGACACTTAATATGGTATAAATGTGGTGTTAGCACTCATTTGGTATGACCTGACTGGAGCATTGAATGATTTTTAACTACACCTCTACCCCAATATAACGCGACCCGATATAACACGAATTTGGATATAACATGGTAAAGCAGCACTCCCGGGGGGCGGGGCTGCACACTCTGGCAGATCAAAGCAAGTTCGATATAACGCGGTGTCACCTATAACACGGTAAGATTTTTTTGGCTCCCAAGGACAGCGTTATATTGGTGTAGAGGTGTACTTATTTTCTAGCATTTTGTAGCTTGTGTAGATGGGATGAGGAGTTTAGCAACTTCAACTCTAGGCCAGGATAGCATATATAATACATAGAAACTATGTGCATTTATTTATATATTCCCCCAATAATATATAGATATAAATGCACATAGTTGTCATGAAACTACTTAGGTTCTTATATAACCATCGCTACAGGAAATCAGGTGCTAAGATACTACAAAGAATTCTTAAATCTGGAGTGTGTTAACATGGAAAGAAATAAAGCAGTCACCAAGAGGGGATTTTAAATATTTTGGTGATTGTTAACTTTACTAGCTTGTCCATTGAATTCAGGATTTTTTTGTTTAGGAATACAGTGAGATGTTTGGGCACCAGGTATATAACCTACCCTCTAAAACTGCAACAGCAGCACGTATCTTTGTGAGCTAGGAGTTTTAATTATTGAACCTCTGTCTTAGCAAACCACCACTTGCAGATACTGGAGAATGCAGCAGCATGCTTGCAGGCAGAATTGAGCAGTGGTGATAATAATATACTTATCCTGCACTCTGTGCTGGCTGCCTGTAAAGAGATGAGCTGTTGTGTTTTAAAGCTTCTTAATTTAGAATCTAACTGGTCTATCTTCTCTGACACCACATGTCTTTTTAGGGGTCTACTATTGTAAATTACATTGGCAAGTAATGAGATTTTTGCTATGGCAGTTCCTATGGTGAAGAACTTATCCCAAACATCTGCTTTAGGTCATCCTTCCCCTTTTTTTAATACATATAAAAACACTGGAAACTGCCTTTTCCCCCCTCAGAGGTGTTTTAGTTATATGTAGGACCTACACTAAGTATCTCATTTATTATTTAATTTTCAATATACTGAATTGGAACAAGGCATTTCTAGCCGTTCTTCTTTGAGTGATTGCTCCTGTGTATTACACAGTAAGTGTGCGTTCTCGCCACGTGCACTGGTGCCGGAAGTTTTTCCCTTAGCAACATCCGTAGTGGGGGAGTACTGCTGCGACCCCTGGAGTGGCGCCGACATATCGTGCTATAAAGGGGGCTGCGTGCTCCCCCCACCCTCAGTTCCTTCTTGCCGCCAGTGAAGGTAGTCGGAACTTGTGCTCCAGCTTTGCTGCAGCAATTCTAGCCTTAGTGGTATCCAGCTTTCCCTGAAGTTACTTATTGAACTTTTCTCTGTTCGTGCTGGGCTCGGGGCATATCCCGTGGCCCAGGCTTCAAGTCGTGCGACTCTTGTCGCAATCCTATGCCCAGAAGCGATCCACATACTCAGTGTCTTCGCTGTCTGGGCGAGGCTCACATTAGTGAGAAGTATAAAATTTGCCGCTCCTTCAAGCCCCAAACAAAGAGGGAGCGTGAGATCCGACTCCGAGCTCTCCTAATGGAGTCAGCATTGGCACTGGCGTGTCGAGCCAACCCCGCGCCGGGCACCTCATCCTCGGCGTGCAGCGAAGCGCCCCAGGCGCTCTGTCCTGATTCCGTGCCCGGTACCGCGTCGTCTGTGCGCAGCGAGGCCCCGTCGACGAGCCGGCACCGCTCCCCTTCTAAGACGCAAGGGAAGACTCAGCGGCGCTGGGAGAAAGATCGGGGTGAGGCTAGACCCACGTTGGGCAGCCCACGATCCCCATCGGGACCGAGACCTCCGACTCGGGTAGAGCGGAGTAGTCCGGTGCCGTCCACGTGCGCCTCGCCAGAGGTGAGAGTGCCTTCGACGCCGGAGGCAGCTTAGGCCGCGTGCGACATCATGACACTTCCAGTACCGGGAGCGCCGCTCCAGTTGGGTCCCCGATCCTGTGGGAAGCCTACGCTCAGTGCCCATCGACCCTCTCCGGACGTCTAAGAGGTCGAGATACCATCCCGAGTTCAAGGGCTGAGCCGCGGACCTCGGTGCGCCTCCACGCTGCGAGCAGGATCGTCTGCAAGCGAGCTTTCCACCTCCACTCCGGGAGACCGTAGGGGAGGCACTAAGAGACGGCGCCGCTCCTCTTTGAGCCTTGACCGCAGGGACAGGTCTCGTTGTCGTCGGCACCGCCGTTCCCGCTCCGGCACCTGCCGTGGAAGGCGCTACGCCCGGAGCTCGTCACGGGAATCCCAGGCACTGAGGCGTCGTAGTCTTGGGCACCGGAGGCACTACGGGGACAGCACCCCCGACTCCTACCTGTCGTCCTCCAGGGGCCGGAGACGTCATGTACGGGACTGCTCCCGCCGTTCGTACAGCACCGTCCGCTCATCCCGGACTTTGGCTTCGCCACGCAGCCGCCCCTCGTTGAGCCGCTCAGTGCCGCAGGACCAGCCGGCCCTTCTGGGCCACCTCGCATCCCAGGGCCAGGCCATTCCCTGGCAGGGACAGTGGTGTCAGTGGGCACTGTGGCCCCAGGCACCAGCACCGCCGAGACACCGCTCCGTGGCGGGAGCGTCCCAGACCCAGCCTATGTCACTGCCTCGGCACCACGATGAGGCAGTGGGCACCGACCCTCCGACACCGACTCGGGCCCCGGGTCAGGACGTCGAGCTTGCGGTACAGCCAGGTGCAGACGACACCGCGGCACCGACCTCCTCGGCGCCGGACGACTCCATGGCACCACCACCTCCGGTCTCTCAGGAGGATTTCAAGGCCCACCAGGAGCTACTCAGGAGGGTGGCATCAAACCTCCAGCTCCAGGCCGAGGAGATGGAGGAGCCATCGGACACATTGTTTAATGTCCTGACCTCCTCAACGACGGGGCGTGTGGCCCTCCCGCTCCATCAGGGGGTGGCCAATATTACTACTGGCCTCTGGCAAACCCCGGCATCTCTGTCTGATCTCCAAAAAGGCCAAACGGAAGTACTTTGTGCCCACAAAGGGGCACGAGTACTTATACTCCCACCCAACTCCGAATCTCTAGTGGTGGAGTCGGTGAACCACTGAGAGCGGCACGGCTAACCCGCTCCTACCCCTAAGGACAAAGACGCTCGCAGGCTGGATTCCTTTGGGAGAAAAGTTTATTAGTCTGCGAGCTTTCAGCTCAGAGTGGCCAACCACCAGGCACTCTTGAGCAGATATGATTTTAACCTGTGGGGGTCCCTTGCCAAGTTTGAGCCCTCCCTCCTCGAGAAGGACAGGAAGGAGTTCCGGGCCCTTGTTGATGAGGGTGCGGTGGCGGCTGAAGCAGCACTCCAGGCGGCCTCCGATGCGATGGACACGGCCGCTTGTTCGATGGCCGCAGCGATCTCCATGAGAAAGGCCAGACAGCGAAAGCCAGGACGCCTATCAGCTGAGTCCTAGTTGATCACGCAGGACCTGCCGTTCGATGGTCGGGCCCTGTTTGCAGATCAAACAGATACGCGTCTGCATGGGATGAAAGACTCCCGTACTACCCTGCAGACGCTGGGCCTGTACGTCCCGCCAGCCAAGGACAAGCCCAGGCCTCACACCTCCACTCCACAGGCTCGGGGTAGATATGAGCCCCCGCCTAAGAAGCAGCGGGAGCAGAGGCGCCGGTCACAATGCCAATCCCGCTCGGCCCCTCTTCCGGGGCCCTCTAAGGCCAGGAGGCCAGGGAAGCGGTGTTTTTGACTGCTTGCGGGGGGTCACCGGGCTTGTTGCCAGGTTACCCCCCCCGTTAATAAAGTTCAGGTTTGCAAATCGTTTACCTGCCTTCCGTTTGCAGTGGTCCCGTATTACTACGGACCGCTGGGTCCTCAACACTGTATCCCTGGGGTACAGGTTGCAGTTTGTTTCACCCCCTCCAAATTGCCCTCCGGCCAGGGAGGCGGCAGAGGACCCGGAACATGCGCTCCTCCTAGGTCAGGAGGTACAGCGCCTCCTCTCCCTGGGAGCCGTAGAGAGGGTACCTTGGGAATTCCAGGGCAAGGGATTCTATTCTAGGTATTTCCTCATCCCGAAGGCGAAGGGCGGGCTTCAGCCCATCCTCAATCTGCGGAAGCTCAACCAGTTCTTGGTACGCTGCAAATTCCGCATGGTGTCCCTAGCCCATTCCCTCCCTAGACCCGGGGGATTGGTTTGCAGCGCTGGACCTTCAGGATGCCTACTTCCACATCCACATTTTCGAAGGTCACAGGCACTTCCTCCGTTTCCTGGTGGGTCAGGACCACTACCAGCTTACGGTCCTCCCCTTTGGCTTCTCGACGGCCCCGAGGGTTTTCACCAAATGTATGGTGGTGGTAGCGGCCCACCTCAGGAGGAGAGGGCTGCAGGTCTTTCCCTACCTGGACGATTGGCTGCTCAAGGGCAAGTCCCGGTCCCAGGTGCAGCAGCAAGTATCCCTCTTGCTACGCACCTGCTCCGCTCTGGGCCTAGAGGTAAATGAGGAGAAATCCACGTTAGTTCCAGTCCAGCTCATAGAATTCATAGGAGCGCTGCTGGACTCCCAGGCGGCCACGGCCTCCCTTCCAAGGGACAGGTTCGAGGCGCTCAGAGGCCTTGTCGCCTCGGTCACGGCCTTCCCGGTAACCACAGCTCGGATATGCCTTCAAATCCTCGGCCATATGGCAGCATGCACAACAGTGGTGCAACATGCCAGGCTCCGGATGAGGCCCCTCCAACTCTGGTTGGCCTCCCGCTATTCCCAGGCCAGGGACTGCCTGGACAAGGTTGTCACGGTACCGCCGACAGTGGTTGCAGACCTCCAATGGTGGTCCCTCCCGAGCAACATGCTCCGGGGTATCCCCTTCCGAGACACCTCTCCCTCACTAGATCTAGTGTCGGATGCCTCGGACCTGGGCTGGGGAGCCCACGTGGGGGACGTCAGAACCCAGAGTATGTGGTCACCCGAGGAACAGACCCTGCACATAAACGTCAGGGAACTCAGGGCTGTGCGCCTGGCGTGCCTGGCCTTTCGCCAGCACTTGCAAGGGAACGTGGTCAGTGTCCTCACGGACAACACCACCGCAATGTATTACATCAACAGGCAAGGGGGCACGTGCTCCAGGGCCTTATGCCAGGAAGCCCAACTCCTGTGGGAGTTCTGTATAGCCCACAACATCCTCCTCCGAGCGTTCCACCTACCCGGCGAGAGCAACACGCTCGCAGATCGCCTGAGCAGGGTGTTCTAACATCCACACGAGTGGTCCCTGCACAAGGAGGTGGCAGAATGGATTTTCCTTCAGTGGGGCACTCCCCAGGTGGACCTATTCGCCACCGCCCAGAACTGCCTGTGTCCCAGGTTCTGCTCCAGGATGATAGAAGGCGATGGGGCCATGACGGACGCGTTCCTGCTCGATTGATCGGGGCCCCTGATGTACGCCTTCCCGCCCTTCCCCCCTCATAGGCAGGGTCCTACAGAAGGTGAAGTCGGATGGGGCGAGAATTATCCTGATAGCCCCGGATTGGGCCTGTCAACATTGGTACGGGACCCTACTGCAACTCTTGGCGTCCCCCCCTCGCAGGCTGCTGCTCCGCCCGGACCTCCTCTCCCAGGAGGGAGGTCATCTTCTCCATCCCAACCTGACCCCGCTCCACCTGACGGCGTGGCTGCTCCGTGGCTAGATGCGGAGGAGGGGAGGTGTACCGAGGCTGTTAGACGGGTCCTGTTTGAAAGCAGGAAGCCATCCACGCAGAGGACCTACCTGGCAAAGTGGTATCGGTTCTCCTCATGGGCGAGGGAGAGAGGTTCCTCCCCCGCGTCCGCTCCGCTCCAGCTGGTCCCTTAGGACCCAAGGGCTAGCCTCCTCCTCGATCAGGGTGCACCTGGCGGCCATTTCGGCCTTCCACCCTCCGGTGGCGGGACAGTCAGTGTTCTCCCACCACATGACTTCCAGGTTTTTAAAGAGTTTGGACAGAGCGTTCCCTTATGCTAGACCTCCGGTTTCCCCTTGGGACCTGAACCTCGTTCTGTCACGCCTCACGGGACCTCACTTTGAGCCCTTGACCACTTGTTCCTGGTCCCACTTATCTGAGAAAGTGGCGTTTTTGGTGGCTATCACCTCAGCTTGCAGGGTTTCGGAGCTTAGGGCGCTGACCTCGGAACCCCCGTACACTGTCTTCCATAAGGGGAAGGTACAGCTTCGCCCGCACCCGGCCTTCCTGCCGAAGGTGGTCTCGGCGTTTCATATGGACCCAGGACATTTTCCTGCCAGTCCTGTATTCTAAGCCCCATTCCTCCAATGAGGAACGCCGCCTACACATGCTAGATGTGCGTAGGGCTTTGGCCTTTTACTTAGATCGAACAAGGCCATTTTGGGCATCCCCTCAGCTTTTCATTGCTACGGCCGAGCGCATGAGAGGGCAACCGGTTTCCACCCAGCGGATTTCCCGCTGGATCACCTCGTGCATACGCATGTGTTATGACCTGGCTGGGGTTCCCCCGTCTCCTATTGTTAAGGCGCATTCGATGAGAGCCCAGGCCTCGTCTGTGGCCTATGTGGCTTATGTCCCTATTCAGGACATCTGCAGGGCTGCTACATGGTCCTCTGTCCATACTTTCGCATTGCACTATGCGATCGTCTCCCAAGCAAGGGATGACGCCGGGTTTGGTAGGGCGGTGCGCCCCCCGGGTAACCCGTAACCTTTATCATTTAGAACTCCTACCCACCTCCGTCAGGTATAGCTTGGAGTCACCTACTGTGGAATACACAGGAGCAATCACTCGAAGAGGAAAGGACAGTTACCTGTTCCGTAACTGGCGTTCTTCGAGATGTGTTGCTCCTGTCTATTCCACATCCCACCCTCCTTCCCCTCTGTGTCAGAGTTGTCTGGCAAGAAGGAACTGAGGGTGGGGGGAGCACGCAGCTCCCTTTATAGCGCGATATGTCGGCGCCACTCCAAGGGTCGCAGCGGTGCTCCCCCACTATGGATGCTGCTAAGGGAAAAACTTCCAGCACTGGTGCATGTGGCGAGCACGCACACCTACTGTGGAATAGACAGGAGCAACACATCTCAAAGAACGCCAGTTATGGAACAGGTAACTGTCCTTTTTTAAAGGCAAGTTTCGATCTGAGGCCTTAACATCTTGATGGGAAAAAACAAAACAACTTAGGTTCAAAATGTTTCAGAAGTAGAATACTGTTATGAGCTGGTCAAAACCTTATTATGGGTTGCATTAAAACTCTTTAAGCAGATGTGTGAATGAGACCTCCATTTAAATCCATTGTAAGAGATGGGCAACACCTAAAACAAAGTCTAATAATCTGCCCCAAAACTAGCACCAGGTGGGCAAACTGTTTGCCTGAGTATAGTGACCAGGTGGGTAGGTTTGAGAGCGCGCACATATACACACTGAGAACAGGCTGAGAGAGAGAGAGAGCCTGGAGGAAAAGCTGAAAGCTTGTGGCTGCCCTGGAAGAAACCAGGGGAGTTTTTGGGGTTGGGATGCAGGCTGAAAAGACTGCTCTTGGTGCTGTGAGCTAAAGGAGGGCTGGTCTACACTACACAGATTGACATAAGGCTGCTTATGTCGACCTAATTATGTCAGTGTCTACACTACAGCCTTCCTCCCGCCAATGTAAGTGCCCTACTACACTGATGTAATAACTCCTCCTCCACGAGAGGTGTAAGGCTTATCTCGGTGTAGTTAGGGTGACTGTGTCTGTGTAGACACTGCATCCCTTACATTGGCGTTTAGCTGTCTTGTCAATTTCACAGCAGGAGCATGAAATTGACAAGAAAGCGGGGCTGCTAGAGCCCAGGTCCTCCTGGAGAGCTGGGTGGCTGGACCCCTCTCCCGTCTGGGAGCCAGGGCAAGAAGCCCTGGTGGCTTCCCCTCCAGCCCTGGCTGGGAGCTGGGACCAGAAGCCCCAGCAGCTTCGGTGAGCTGTGAAATTGACAAGGCTGCCCAGCTGCCAGTGGGGAGCGGGGGGGGGGGGGGGGGGGAGGGGGAGGAGCTGAGAAGCAGGAGCAGCTGGACCCCACTCCCCTGGGGTGAGAAGCTCTGGGTGGCTTCCCTTGGCTCCTGCTGGGGAGCAGGGGTGGGGGCAGCCAAATGAGAGCCCCAGAGCCTGTGTGGCAACCAGGCTCCTGGCAGGGAGTTGCCAGTGGAGCTGAGAGACCAGGCTCTCAGCTCCCCCACACTGCCCTTCTTAGGTTGGTGGAAGCGCTCCTGGTGAGGATCCAAGGAGGAGAGATGGACTGCAGTGGCTGAAAGTCAACTTAATATAGGTTGACTTACATTTCTAGTGTTGACATACCCGAAGCTGTTTCCTGCTTCTAAGTTCCATCTGTGTTCAGAGAGTCAGGACTTTGTATGTCCTTTGTAAACAAGCAAAACTGCATCAGTGAAATATCTGGCAACCACCAATTTCCACTCCCAGCTGAAACACCCACAGGGCCCCAAACTTTGACTAACCACTTTGGTTGCAAAGGGGCAGAAAATCTGTTAGTTTGTCAGATTTAAGGTGTCTAATGCTGCACTAGCTTTGTCGCCAAGAAGTGACTCAGTGATTATATAATTACTCTGACTGCACCTCTGTGACCTGAGTGAATCCTGTAACTTCCAATTTGGACTTTTGTGCAGGACTAAAGAGAAACGAGCCACATTCTCCTTGATTACCCACTCTGACAGTGAAGTTATGCCCGAACTGTAACTTCTACATTTGTTCTGCAGAAGAACCCACAGACACATTCATCCAGTTGTGCCAAATTCTAACAGCGTTTCTCATACCATGTGGCAAGCGAATCTTCAGCTCTAATTAGTCTAAGCTGTTGTTTGCACCCCAGCAGCTGTGCTAACCTGCCAGGCAGAGGGTTAGATTTGGAATGCTACATATTTCTGTCCGCCTCTAATACTCCATTCAACTTGCTTCCCTAAGTGCTGGATGAATCCAGAAGAAAGCAACGTGGATTTTAATCTTAACCCTTTGGCTAATGGTGGTTGCTGCAGCCTCCTGGGACAGGGCAGCTTTTCTTTGATGCCTTCCAAGGGGATGCGCTGACAGTGTTATGCTCTGTTTATCAGGTACATGAGTCAGCATGAGGTTGCCCATGTCAGAGGTGAAACTAGATTTAGTAGCTTTGGTTTGGTTCATTAGTTTGCATGTGAAACGCCAGCCGCTGTCTGTCCCCGTACACTAGTCCATTGGCTCTGGTCTCATAAGCTTGTTGGGATAGTGATGCAAACATGCTGTGTTTGAGTAGGAAATGTGAGGATGTGACATGAGTGCTCTTGGGACACAGATGTGCCTGTTCACTTAAAAAAACCAAACCAAACAAAAAAAAGAAACCCTAGTGCCTTGGTGGTATGTATTAGGTTGCTGAGGAGGAAAGGTGGGGTTTTTCCATGGTTGGAAGGGTTGCTTGCTTTTGGTCTTGAATGGGAGAAAGTTGGTCTTTAAGGTGGGCTGCTGTTAAATTTTCAGCCTCCCCAAGAGTTTTGGAGAGATGCTTTTATGGATAACAAGAATATCCAAAATGATGATAGCAAGGAATTCTGGAAGGGATATAAATCCTCCTGCTGCAGGTAACACTGCTCTACAGCCAAAATGCTTCTGAAATAAATGTAGTCAA
>NW_020664488.1:516392-529108 GCF_002925995.2 Terrapene triunguis | reverse complement strand
TTATCTCTGAAGCAGACGACTTCTCAAAAATTGTAGACCAGTGTAATAAGTCCCAAATTCTAATGGAGGTTAGGAAGAAATTTCCCCTGCAAGCAGATTATTTCATCAATGGCCTTCTGCAAGACTTCTTGCACTTTCCTCTGAAGCAACTCGTGATTAGGGGCATGGAACAGCTTCCATATGAGGAGAGTTTAATAAGACTGGGACTTTTCAGCTTGGAAAAGAGATGACTAAGGGGAGATATGATTGAGGTCTATAAAATCATGACTGGTGTGGAGAAAGTAAATAAGTAAGTGTTATTTACTCCTTCTCATAACACAAGTAGGGATCACCAAATGAAATTAATAGGCAGCAGGTTTAAAACAAACAAAAGGAAATATTTCTTCACACAACACACAGTCAACCTGTGGAACTCTTTGCGAGAGGATGTTGTGAAGGCCAAGA
Organism: Terrapene triunguis; assembly: GCF_002925995.2. Classification (NCBI taxonomy): domain Eukaryota; kingdom Metazoa; phylum Chordata; order Testudines; family Emydidae; genus Terrapene; species Terrapene triunguis. Next base: position 528,664 of record NW_020664488.1, on the reverse strand, counting down.
CTGTAACCGGGTTAAAAAAAGAACTAGATAAATTCATGGAGGATAGGTCCATCAATGGCTATTAGCCAGGATGGGCAGGGATGGTGTCCCTAGCCTCTGTTTGCCAGAAGCTGGGAATGGGTGACAGGAGATGGATCACTTGATGATTACCTGTTCTGTTCATTCCCTCTGGGGCACCTGGCATTGGCCACTGTCGGAAGACAGGATATTGGGCTAGATGGACCTTGGTCTGACCCAGTATGGCCGTTCTTATGTTCTTCTGATATTTTTCACCAGATGTAAAACTAATCAATGTTTTATGGGCTACTTTTTAGTAGATCATCCAGTGACTACATGGCAGAATGTTGGGTAAAATATCTTAGGCAGAGCTTGCACACTCTGATCCATGCATATATCTGAGTCAAGCAAGGATTTGTGTATTGCGTTGTGTCTTTTTCTTTTGCCTTGATTACCACTAAGGATGTGATGCTAGGAATATTCTGTTTTGAACAAGTGACAAAACTCTCTTACTTGAACAGACAGAGACTCTGGAGACGTAACTGAAGAGGCTGTGTGTATCCATGCAGATGACTGTACTTAGGGTGTGCATATTCCAACGGGCCTTGTGACCCAAGAACACTTTAATGCCAGCTGGCAAGGGAGTTCACCAAAGAATGTCAAGTGAGGTCCTAAATGAAAGCTAGGGTCATACTGGTCATTGATAGTCTTGTGAAATGTACGGTTTAGCCTATAGAAGGAATTCGGCTTTTGCCTAAGTCTAGGGGAGTATGGGAAATTGAGTTTGTTCATGTGAGCAAAAGTTAAGAGATAAGTTGGACACAGTATGACAGGAGAACTGCAGTTAGCAAGGATATGACCTAAGGTTATGTTGCGGATATGTTTTGGTTATAGCTGGTTTTAGCATGGTTTTTTAATGAGTGTTTTAAAGAAGTTTGAATGTTTTTATTAAAATGCTGTCCATATTGGTAATATGGGAAGGATGTTGATGTAGATGTTTGTTTAATCAATATGTGATTTAAAAAGCCTATAGAGAGGTGGCAGAAATGTAACTATGGTAATTAATTAGTATGATAATGGATTATAAAAGGAGTAGCCATGCTAAATTGCAGGAGCACTCCATTTAGCATCAAAAAGGGTACCACTAGGTTACAGGATCATAGGGCTATACTTTGTGTCAGCGGACTGATTGCCTGTCGATACACCATTACATCTCTAAATGTGACTATAATTGTAGTACCTGTGTGAATGGTAATTGTATGCCTGTTTGCTTAACTAATCAGCTTTGTTTTAAATAAAGTTTGGTTCGATCATTTGAAGGGTCATCTGCTAAACTAAATTGTCTGTAACCTACATAGAGGCTTGACCCTGAGAACTAAGTTTGGTTTATTGCACTCTTAGTTTTAACTATTTAATACTGATTGGGAACATTTAAAAGTCCAGGTTAAAGTGTACAGATATTAGGAGTTATGTATACTGAAAATATGTTAACTTTTGTATCACAATTGAGGTGGAGAAACGGGTTTCCTGTCAGACAAGATATTTATTCATCTGTCTCTGTTGAGGTGTTAATTAAGCATTGTAAGCTAACGAAATGGACGGCCATTTACATATTAAGTCAATGGGGGATCTGAAATCAACAAGGAATAGCTCACAGGAGAAGAAGCCGGGGGAGTTGTATTGTTTCTAAATACAGATGCACAAAGTGACTTTGGGGATATAAGGAGAAGACACCCCCTATTCCTGCATCTAGGAAATAAACAGGCAGTATGTTTACATTCATGAAAACAGGCTCTTCTTCGAGTTATTGCTCTTGTTTATTCCACAATAGGTGTGCATGCTCGCCACGTGCACCGGTGCCGGAAGTTTTTCCCCTAGCAGTACCCGTAGGGGAGCGCACCTAACGACACCTAGAGTGGCGCCTCTATGGTGTGGTATAAGGGACACTGCGCACTCCCCCATCCTCAGTTCCTTCTTGCTGCCAGTGAAGGTGCATCGGAACTGCTCTGCTCCAGCTTGTCTGTAGCTTTCCTCTAGAACTCTTGTTCGTTCGTAGTAGTACCTGTAGTTGAAGTAGTTTAGATTAGTGTTAGTTTAGTTTAGTGCGCCCGGGTCGGGGCATGCTCCGTGCCCCGGGCTTTAAGTCGTGCGACATTTGCAGGTGGCCGATGCCAGTGAGTGACCCGCACGCGGACTGTTTACGCTGTCTGGGGGAAACCCATCTCAGTGATCGCTGCAAGATTTGCAGATCTTTCAAGCCTCGGACCAAGAAGGAAAGGGACATTCAGCTCCAAGCCATTCTGATGGAGTCGACGTTGACCCCGACTCTGGTGCACCGCTCTGAGTCAGCACCAGGTACCGCAGGGTTGGTACGCGGCGACGCCTCGGTGCCTTCCACCAGTCGGCACTGCTCCCCATCCACCGGGCACACCAAGAAGGCTAAGAAGAGGTCTTCTCCGTGGAGGCACTGGAGCAAGACCGGGGGAGAGACTAGACCCACGTTGGGCAGTTCTCGGTCCCCGTCGGCCTCCAGGCCTCTGACTCAGGTTGAGCGGAGTAGCCCGGCCCATTCGGCGCAGTCTTCCCCGGATGTCCGGGTGCCCTTTATGCCAAAGGCCCTGCAAGCGGCCCAGGACGTTATGTCCCTGCTTGTACCAGGGGCACCGCCACCGTTGGCTCCCTGGTCCAGAGGCAAGCCACCGCTTGGATCTCTGCAGTTGCCTCCTGATTGGTACCGTTCGCAATCAAGGGAATGTTCCTGACGCCGTTGGCCACTCAGCGACCGTCCCATGCGTAGTCCACGCCGGTCACCGTCGACCCCTACAAGGTTGTCTGGCTGGATTTCGACTGATGGGTTCCAGGCACTGCTCTGCCTCGAGGGACCGTAGACCTCGCGAAGGGAGCAGGCCCCGTCGACACTGAGACAAATAGCACTGGAGGTCCTCGTCTCCGAGAGGCTACCGTAGCCCATCGCGATACGGGCGTTGATGCCGTTCCTGTTCTTTGTCTCGCTCCAGGACCCCGCTGCAGCACCGCTCCTGCAGTCCTGGGCGTCGATCGCCAGTGCCTCGCTGTTGTGGATCCGCCCGCAGGAGCTGATCGCGGAGCAGCTGCTACCGGCGGTACCGTTCCTCCATGTCAGGATCATGGTCTCATGGTCGGCACCATTTCCGACGCCACCGCTCCTCCCGGTCCAGGATAGCGGCAGGTTGTACGCCAGCCCGGCTGCCCTTCGTAGTTGTGAGTCGATGGGACAGGCTAGTCAGGCTGAACAGCCTGCTCTGCTGGTGCCACAGCAGGTGCAGTAGCACCGTGCTGCTTGGCTGGCACCGTGGTACCAATGGGCCCCGTGGCCCCCGACGCAGCCCCCAGTGAGAGTTCACTGGGTTGCCGGAGCCACAGAATGACAGTCGGCCTCCTTTTCCCAGCCTCCCAGAAAGGAGTCGGTGGGACGTGCGTCTTCGGTTCCATGCCCGGAGGGCGACCAATTGGTGGGACTTCCGGTACCGGTGGGTACACAGAGTACCTCGCCCGCATCCTCACCCTCCCCTGATGAGGCGATTATGGCCCGTCCTCCCTCTGTTCCGCAGGAAGACTCTAAAGCCCACCAGGAACTATTAAAAAGGGTGGCATCGAGCCTCAACCTTCAGGACGAGCAGGTGGAGGCACCCTCAGACTCCCTCTTCAACGTCCTATCAGCCTCGGTACCGGCCCTCCCACTCCATGAAGGGGTGGAAAAATTTCAAATGCCTTGTGGCAAACCCCGGCTTCCTTGCCCCCCATCTCTAAGAGGGCAGAACGGAAGTACTTTGTGCCTGCTAAGGGGCATGAATACCTGTACACCCACCCTGCCCCCAATTCCCTACTCCAAAAAATAAAGACTCAAGGAGGCTGGACTTATTTGGGGGAGAGGTTTATTTGTCCTCAAGTTTCTAGTTAAGGGTGGCGAACCATCAGGCTCTCCTGGGTCGGTATGAGTTCAATTTGTGGGGCTCTTTTCCCAAATTCGAGGACTCCCTCCAAGAGCGTGACAAGAAGGAGATCAAAGCTCTGGTGGAGGAGGATACAGCGGCTGCCAGGGCAACCCTGCAGGCAGCGTCGGATGCTGCGGATACAGCCGCAAGGTCCATGGCCTCCGCAGTGTCCATGAGAACGGAGTCGTGGCTCCTGCTGTCTGGGTTGTCCAGTGAGGTGCAGAACTCCTTGCAGGACCTCCCATTCGATGGCAAGGCCCTGTTTGCGGAACAGACGGATGTGAAGCTGTATGGCCTAAAAGATTCCCGCACTACGCTTAAGGCACTTGACCTCTATGTCCCGGCTCTGGCTAGACCCAAGTTTAAGCCTCAGCAGGCTCCCACCCAGGCCATCCACTCTAAATACGAGCCCCCTTATAAAAAGTCACAGGACTATAAGAAACGCCCGCAGAGGCAGTCCCGGTCTGCCCCCCAGCCTTGGTCCTCCAAGAGTAAACAGGCGGGGAAACGTCATTTTTGACGGAACACCCGGGGGCGACCTACCAGTTCACACCAGGGATCCACCTGTAATAAAGCTTCCCTTCTCCAACTGGTTGTGCGCTTTTCTCCCTGAGTGGTCGCGGCTGACTTCGTACCATTGGGTCTTCAACACTATTTCCCAGGGCTACACCCTCCAGTTTACCTCTACCCTGTCCAATCACCCTCCGTCCCTCCTGGGGGATCCCTCTCACGAGGTCCTGCTAGAGCAGGAGGTGGGGCAGCTCCTTGGCTTGGGAGTGGTGCCAGCGGAGTTCAAACGCAAGGGGTACTACTCCCGCTATTTCCTTATCCCGATGGCCAAAGAGGGGTTCAGGCCAATCCTAGACCTGCGAGGCCTGAACCAGTACATGGTGAAGTTCAAGTTTTGCATGATCTCTCTGCCCTCTATCATCCCCTCCCTGGATCCTGGGGACTGGTACGCCGCCCTCGACCTGCAGGACGCGTACTTCCACATTCATATATTCAAGGGGCACAGGCGCTTCCTCTGTTGGGCAGGAGCACTACCAATTTACGGTCCTTCCGTTTGGCCTGTCCACTGCTTCCAGGGTATTCACAAAGTGCATGTCTGTGGTGGCAGCCTACCTCGGACATCGTGGGGTCCAGATCTTCCCCTATCTGGATGACTGGCTGGTTGCAGGTGCGGGATCACGTGGCGCTCCTCCTGTCCATGGACCTGTTGGTGAACGACACCAAGTCCACGTTAGTTCTGATACAGCACATAGAGTTTATCGGGGCAGTCCTGGACACGACGTCGGCCAGGGCCTCCCTCTCATCGGAGAGATTCGAGACCCTGAAAGGGCTCATCGACACAGTCACAAGGTTTCCTATGACGACAGCGAGAGCGTGTCTCCAGCTCCTGGGTCACATGTCAATGTGCACATATGTGGTTCGCCACACCAGGCTCAGGATGAGGCCCCTCCAGCTCTGGTTGGCCTCGGTGTTCTCCCAGGCCAGAGACAGGATGGACAAGGTCCTCACTGTGCCTGAGCCAGTGATTGCCTCCCTACAATGGTGGTCCTCCCCAGGGAACATGCTCCACGGGGTCCCGTTCAGGGGCAGTACCCCGTCAGTGGTGTCCGATGCATCGGACCTGGGGTGGGGAGCCCATGTGGGGGACGTTCAGACCCAAGTTCTGTGGTCTGCGCAGGACTTTGCACTGCGTATAAATGTCGAGGAACTCGGGGCGGTCCGGCTGGTGTGCGTAGCCTTCCGCTCGCATCTGGAGGGCAGAGTGGTCAGAGTTCTCACGGACAACACTGCCTCGGTGTTTTACATCAACAGGCAAGACGGGGCCTGCTCCTCTGCCAGGAAGCCTTCAGGCTGTGGGACTTCTGTATAGCCCACGATATTTGCCTACAGGCCTACTACCTACCGGGTGCCCGGAACTCGCGGGCGAATCGCCTTAGCTGAGACTTCTCCTCTCAGCACGAGTGGTCTCTATACCCAAAGGTGGTGCATAGACTTTTCCAAGAGTGGGGAACTCCCCAGGTGGACCTGTTCACGACTCAGCAGAACCGCTGGTGTCCCCGGTTCTGCTCCGGGGGGGGCTGGGAGTGGGTGCGATCCCTTATGCCTTCCTCATGTCCTGGTCAGGCCAGCTTCTCTATGCCTTCCCCCGATCCCCGCTGATCGGCAAGGTCCTGGAAAAAATAAAGATGGACAGGGCCCAGGTCCTCCTGATTGCCCTGGTGTGGCCCAGGCAACATTGGTACGGGACCCTCACGAGCCTGGCGATTGCCCCACTGTGGCAGTTGCCATCACAGAACTGCTTTCCCAGGATCAAGGCCGCCTCCTCCACCCCACCCTAGCATCACTCCACCTCACGGCATGGCTGCTCAATGGTTAGGCCGGGAGGAAAGGACGTGCTCGGAAGGGGTTCAGCGCGTCCTCCTGGAAAGCAGGCGGCCCTCCACACGTCGAGCGTACTTGGCAAAGTGATCTCTGTTTTCCCAGTGGGCGGCTGAGCGGGGCATTTCCCCCGTGGCTGCCCAGATCCAGGTCATTTTAGACTACCTCCTTCACCTTAGAGCCCAAGGCCTGGCGCCCTCGTCCGTCAAGATGCACTTGGCGGCCACATCAGCCTTCCACCCGCCGGCACAGGGGCACACGGTATTCTCCCATGCTATGACTGGCTGATTCCTTAAAGGATTGGATTGTCTCTTCCCGTACGTTAGGCCCCCAGTCCCACGGTGGGACCTGAACTTGGTGCTGTCCCGGTTGACGGGTCCCCCCCTTTGAGCCAATAGCTACATGCTCCTGGTTGCACCTCTCGTGGAAAGTAGCCTTCCTGGTGACGATGACGTCTGCTAGATGGGTCTCGGAACTCAGGGCCCTGACCTTCAAGCCCCCGTACACGGTGTTCCATAAGGATAAGGTCCAGCTCCGCCCACAACCTTTGTTCCTCCTGAAGGTGGTCTCCGCCTACCACATGGGTCAGGACATTTTCCTGCCGGTCCTCTGCCCCAAGCCCCATACGTCCAGTGAGGAGCGACGCCTCCACACGCTTGATGTGATACAGGCTCTGGCCTTTTACCTGGAGCGGACTAAGCCGTTCAGGAAGTCTTCGCAGCTGTTCATCGCCTTGGCCAAACGCATGAAGGGTTGGCCGATCTCCACTCAGCGGCTGTCCAACTGGATCACCTCATGCATCCGTACCTGTTATGACCTGGTGGGAATTCCTCCACCATGAATTGTGAGGGCACACTTGAGTAGGGCGCAAGTCTCGTCGACAGCCTTTTTAGCCCATGTCCTCATTCAGGACATTTGCAGGGCTGCCACATGGTCTGCAGTTCACACGTTCACCTCACATTATGCGATCGTCTCCCAGACCAGGGAAGACGCCGGGTTCGGCAGGGCTGTGCTCCATCCCGAGAGTTTGTGAACTCCTACCCACCTCCAACAGATATAGCTTGGAATCACCTATTGTGGAATACACATGAGCAATCACTTGAAGAAGAAAAGACAGTTACCTTTTCCATAACTGGGTGTTCTTCGAGATGTGTTGCTCATGTCTATTCCACATCCCGCCCTCCTTCCCCTCTGTCAGAGTTGTCTGGCAAGAAGGATCTGAGGATGTGGGGAGCGTGCAGCGCCTCTTATACCGTGCCATGGAGGTGCCACTTCAGGGGTCACTAGGGGTGCTCCCCTATGGGTACTGCTAGGGGAAAAACTTCCGGCACTGGTGCACATGGTGAGCACACACACCTATTGTGGAATAGACATGAGCAACACATCTCGAAGAACACCAGTTACGGAAAGGGTAACTGTCTTATCCCAGCCATCATTGGTTGAAGATGCTGCAGAAAAGGTTTTGTATGAAAGAAACTTCGTTAGACAAGAGAGTAATTTGTTACTTAAGTTTAGTCTCTAGAAAGCATGTTATGATTTTGTTTTATATGTAACCTTTTGTTTCCAATGTCCTTACTCACTATCACTTAAATCTTGAATCTTTCATAGAATCATAGAATATCAGGGTTGGAAGGGACCTCAGGAGGTCATCTAGTCCAACCCCCTGCTCAAAGCAGGGCCAATCCCCAACTAAATCATCCCAGCCAGGGCTTTGTCAAGCCTGACCTTAAAAACCTCTAAGGAAGGAGATTCCACCACCTCCCTAGGTAACCCATTCCAGTGCTTCTCCACCCTCCTAGTGAAAAAGTTTTTCCTAATATCCAACCTAAACCTCCCCCACCACAACTTGAGATCATTACTCCTTGTTCTGTCATCTGCAACCACTGAGAACAGTCTAGATCCATCCTCTTTGGAATCCCCTTTCAGGTAGTTGAAAGCGCCTATCAAATCCCCCCTCATTCTTCTCTTCTGCAGACTAAATAATCCTAGTTCCCTCAGCCTCTCCTCATAAGTCATGTGCTCCAGCCCCCTAATCATTTTTGTTGCCCTCCGCTGGACTCTTTCCAATTTTTCCACATCCTTCTTGTAGTGTGGGGCCCAAAACTGGACACAGTGCTCCAGATGAGGCCTCACCAATGTCGAATAAAGGGGAATGATCACGTCCCTCGATCTGCTGGCAATGCTCCTACTTATACAGCCCAAAATGGATTCCCATTCGCTAAGCCAGTGGTTCTCAAACTTTTTTTTTTTCCGCGGACCACTTGAAAATTGCTGAAGGTCTCGGCAGACCACTTAATGATCTTTCCAAATGTTGTTTGTACCATTAGCTAACTATGGTAAAGTGCTTTGGATAAAAGCGCTATATAAAAAAAACTTTTTTGTTCTACAAATAAAAGCACACAACTCATATTTTCATATCAGTAGTTTTTACCTTTCTAATGCGATAGATGTGCCCTCTCTCCCCCTCTGCGGCAGTCCACAAGCTGTGGCTGGGAAGGAGAGGGGTCTCTCCCCCCCATCACAGCAGCCCCCAAGCTGTGGAAAGTCGCCTCTTTCTCTGGCCGCCGCAGCCCTGCATATCCCAAATTCCCCCCACCCCCTCTTCTCACCCCACTGCCCCCTCCCACCTACCCTCTATTCCCCACAAGGCCACCACCTCACCACCACCATGTACGTCTTCTCCAGGGTCCAGGCACCTAATTAGTGGAGCCATGCAGGGCTGCCCAGAGGATTCAGGGGGGCTGGGGCAAAGCAATTTTGGGGGCCCCTTCCATTAAAAAAAAGTTGCATTACTATAGAATACTATATTCTCTTGGGGGCCCCTGTGGGGCCCGGGTCCTGGGGCAAATTGCCCCACTTGCCTCCCCCCCCCCCAGGCGGCCCTGGAGCCACGCCTGCGCAGCTCCACTAATTAGGTGGGTCGCCCTTCATTCTGTTGTGTGTGGTCACTCAGGCGCGCACCTTAGCGGGGACTATCCGCGGACCACCTGAATGGAGCTCACAGACCACAGTTTGAGAACTTCTGTGCTAAGCCAAAGTTAGCCATGGCATAGAAAGCTTAAAAGCAAGGTATGTTGGTCAAGAAGTGGATAATTTGTAAGCCAGCATAGCGGGAATGAGATGCTACTACCCTGCTCTGTCCAACATGTGGAAAGGCCTGTAAATCGGATAATGGACTCCTTAGCAGTCAGTACTTCAGTATAAGCTTTTGTTAAAATGGCCATCTCTGACTCAAAGGATAATGGATGATGACATTAATTGGAAGAGGCGTGTGGATTCCTAGGACTGGAATAGCAGGGATGTTGGGAATTGGAATGAAAGGGCACAGAAGTGTAGGAAGTTTGTCCTAAGTATTCAGCATGTACTTGGCACTAGCTGCCACAACTAATCACTCACTTTCATAAGCACTAGCTTGCTCTCAGTTTAAAACCAATGAGCAGTCTCTTCAGCTGTTTACGAGATGGGGTTGACAGTGAAATGTGCAGGCAGTCTTTTTAGTAATAGAGGATCTAATGTCTATAGGAAAGGAATGAAACCATTCATTCATTCATTCATTCAAACCTCTTCTGTGCCCCTGTTCCTCTCCCCCAAAACAAAGTTTTGTGTCTACTGTAGCTTTAGTTGCAGCTTCCTTCTGGAGGCTGTTTCCAATGACTGGAAGTTAAATTCTCTAGATGCCAGCTTCCTTTTGTCATTCCTAGCTTGCCCGCTGTGAAGGAAGGCAAGGGATACTGCATCTTTAACCTTCCTCTGTTCAGCTAAAATCCTCCCTCTTTCAAAGGAGGTCCAAGAGTCCGCTCATGTGACTGTCAGCTGGTGACGACATGCTCAGTGCAGAGAACCCGGCAGTGCTGGAAAGGGAGGAGAATGCAGCAAGTGCCACTGTAAAGGAAGTTACCCTACAGTCCCTTTCACCAATCTTCTGGAGCCAAATGGCCATGAGACAGGCTTCAAACGGTGCTTCTGTGGAGAGGAAAAAATCCAAGTGAGGGTAAGGAGGCTGCTAAAGGGAGCGTATGGCTTGGCTAATCGTATCAACACACTGCAGCAGCTGTTAGGGAGCAATGGGTAAACTGCTGGTCATCGTGCTAAAGCTGCGAGTCTGATTTCTCCGCTCCTAAGAAAGGAGGGTGGTTGCAAAGGGCTAAGAGTGAATATTGGATTTCTGTTCTCTAATAGTGTCATGCAAATTGCTGTTAACAAGTGATTCCTTTCCTTTATGCAAAGCAGTTCTGTTACCAGATTCCCTCTAACAGAGGAAGGATGGGGCATCCTGGAGAGAACTGTCCCTCCCAAGTGCTGTAACCTTTTTATTGCCTCATTAGTTGTGCAATGGACACTGAATGATGCACTGTGTAGGTGCATATGCTGCTTTATTTTAAATTAGATTTGTCAGTATTGTTCACAGATTGAAAGATTTTAAATCAAAGAAAATCTAAAAATGGAGCATTGACCTTTTTTTGGCAGGTGGGGGGAGAGGGTAAACATGCTAAAATGTCTGTGTTAAAATGCCTAACTTCTGTCTACAAGGAGTTTTCCTGTTCTCATGTCAGCTGGTGTATTTGGCTGCAGTCTCGAGTACTAATTGATGATCTAATTGTGCAAATTAGAGAAGGGGAAAGCCTGTTTGGTCATCTTGTCCATGCAATGACAGGGCAGGACTGTGCTCCTCCAGTCTTATGGCCCCTCCTTTCTATTTTGGATCTGTCTGTAATTAGCGTAGTGTTTTGATCTGTGACGAACAGGGACAGGAAATGCAGCCCTGGTAAATATTAATTACTACCAGCCATCTTCTAGTTCAATATTGCTCTTGGAAATGTAAGGATGTTTCTTTTTATATTGTGTTTAAAGATGAACATGTCCATTTTCATGTTCTTGCTATGCTTTGTCAGGACTCTTGGATCCCATTTTCCAATGCAAAAATGAATAATTCTCTTCAAGATGTTTGAGTGATGCTCTGATGAATGAAATTTTCTATCCGTGAAACAGGAGCTGCCTAGAGAGCAGTACTATGCGCACACATCCCTGACCCGGACAAGCTAGTTCTAGGGGTCCAAATGGAATGAACTATGAAGAGTGAATTTCCTACTTGGCCTTTTAACTGAGACTTCCAACACCCATTGTGGTGATGGTGATAGTGCCTGTGATATGGGCAGGTATCTGCTTGTCTACACAGCAAGTTACTGTGTTGCAAGCTGAGGTTGTGACTCTCCAGCACACCAGCTTGCTGCATAATAACATCCTGTGTGCACGTTGCTACAGCGCATGTGGCTTAGTACACTAGGCTGTGCTTCGGGACTTTCACTGCAGCGTAGCAGCATCCACGTGGAATGTTCCTGTGCAGTGAGCTGGTGAGCTGTAGGTTCCCACCCTGGCTTGCTGCACAGTAACTTGCCCTGTAGGCGAGACCTTTATAACTTACCCGTGGTGCATAGGTATCACAGGAGTCTCCAAAGAGCGGATGACTTAATCATAACTGAAGTTTATTACCTAAGGTCTCCTGCAATGCGTTCAGGCTGCATAGCATGCTTTGCTGTGCATATTCTTTGTGCTATTGTACTTTGGCTGCTTTGCGGTGATCCTCAGCTGGGAGAAGGTTCCGTGGCAGTTAGAAGTTGGGGGATATCCCAGGAGAGCGAATCTGATTGTGTCTTGGAGGGATGTAGGCTGAACAATAATAGCATTTTATTGATCCTTTCCAGTCACCCTTCGGCACTGGGAAGGGCTTTATGTTAAGTCAAAATACTGTGGTTTGATAGACGAGCTTTCCCAAGGACCATTGCACTGCTTTTGAAACTGGGGGTCACTTTTATTGAGCAAGAATTAATCCTTTACTTCCAATCTTAAGTTTTAATCAGCAGAGTTTCCATGAGATTTTAATTTATCTGCCTCTCTGGTATTCACCAAGGATAG
>NW_020664488.1:408166-515992 GCF_002925995.2 Terrapene triunguis | reverse complement strand
TTGACTACATTTATTTCAGAAGCATTTTGGCTGTAGAGCAGTGTAATAACAGAGCAAAATGACTGCTTATTCCATTCCTGGGGGACATAGCAAGAACAGTTTTCTGATGCTCCACAAATGGTGTCTGGTCACATAGGGTATGTCTACACTGAGATAAAAAGCCCATGGCATTGAGTCTCAGAGCCCAGGTCAGCTGACCCAGGCTGCAGAGCTAAAAATACCAGTGTATACATTTGGGCTTGAGCTGGAGCCATGGCTCTGAGACCCCTCCCCCTCATGGGGTCTCAAAGCCCAGGCTCCAGCCCTAGTCTGAACATCTACACTACAATTTTATAGCTCCAGGAGCCTGAGTCAGCTGACCTGGGCCAGCTGCAGCTGGCTGCGGGTCTTTTATTGCAGTGTAGACGTACCCTTAGTTCAGGTTGTCCTCTAGTCTAGTTGTTAAATAGTATTAAAAGCTAATAATACATTTTCCTAACATTACTTTTCCAGCTAAGTAATTGCTGTAGTTGCCAGAGGGATATTATGCAGTTATGTGGGGGGAAACTGTTTCCTTGATACAGTCTTTCTATTAAGATTTAGCCCATGCTATTAAAATTTGGGAAACCTTGAACTAGAATATTTAAGAGCATGCACTAGTTTTATTCCTTGTTGTTTTGAAGCTACTACTGTGACTGGAAGTATAGCCATTTGCATCAGTCACTTAAGTTGCATTATTTTACTTTTTTGCTTCCTCCATGTTTGTTTTAGTGCCCAGAGAGAGACAAGGGCGTACTCCTCTTTGGTGTATATTATAGGTGGTATTTCTTTTTTTGTGGTAGAAGTATACTTGGGTCATATCGACTGCAGGTAGCTGCATACTGATTGAATGTTATCTGAAGGTTATGGCCTGTACCAGTTGTGTATGAGCTCCAAATGTTAGCAGTTTTTGTCCTTTATTTTCCAGGAGAGGGTAGTGCTTGGGATTTTTGTGGGGGTTATTTAAACAGCAAAGGCTATCAAGGCTGAAACCAGCTTACCCACTCTTTATTTTTAAGCTGCTATCCGTAAAGTGTAAAGACAGTGTCACAGATGACAGACAAAGCTAAATCTCTCTTTAATGCTTCCAATGGAAACTGGGTGTGCTCAGCACCTCTGCAAATTGGGCACAGGGGTTTCACATCAGGCTTACAAAATCTGTGAATGTTTCCAGAAAATTTGGCTGTAACCTAATCAGTTTTGTACCAAATGAAATGAAGCAAGATAAACAGGCCATTCTGCAGTGCTGGACAGTCATGCTACAAGTCTCACCTGGTAGTCTTTTTACTGGGGAGGAGGATATTGATTGTGGGGCTTTCTTGAGAACCTGTGGGAAGTAGGTTTGGGAAGATACTGTAGGTTTGTCTGGTTTGGGGATCATGCTTTTTCTTAAAGTATTCTGTATAAACTGCAATGCAGTCTGATAAGTACAGTAAACACATCTGAATGCTTATTTCAACTGTTGCAATTCTCTCCTTCCCTCTCCCCTACGTTTTTTTTAATTTTAATTTATGATTGTCCATGAAAAGTAGCTGAACTTTGACTTCTGAAACCATGGCTTGGTCTATTGGTACCCACAAATTGATGGAAGATTGAGTGAATTCTCTCCTACTGCTACTCTTGCTGAACAAAATTAACCAAGGAAAGGAAGGACATAGAGAAGAAATTCTTTAATTGCCTATACTCTAATGCTCAGGGTAACAGACAAGAGGAATTGAAATTGCTCATTTATGAGCATAAATTCTATCTAGTTAGTATTACTGAAACCTGGTGGGATGATTCACATGATTGGAATGTTAAAATCAATGGTTATATAACCCATTTAGGAAGGATCTAGTGGTGGTGGGAAATGGGGAGGGTAGTGGCACTCTGTCACTGATAACTTTGAAGAAAATTATCCTGAATGCTTATGGATCAATGTCATAACAGATCAAGTACAATGTTTGTTACAGACCCCACTAGGGAATAGGATGACCACCACCTTATACACCTATCTGAAATGTGTAAGGAAAAAAACCCGTGTGATCATGGGGGACTTCAATTTGAGTAACATGCTGGAGGCCTCATACCATCAATACTAAAACATCCTTGGAATTTCTAAACATTATAGATGATGATTTCCTAACTTAAAAAGTGTTGCAGCCAACATGGGAATTCTATATTCTGAATTCTGGAACTGATCACAGAACTAAAAGTAATCGTAGCTTAGGTACAAGTGATCATGACTTGATCAGTGAAAATGTCCAGGAAGAATAAAGTCCAGAACAGTGAGATATAGATATAGATATATAATTATACACACACACTTGGTGCTTTAATAGGGCCAATTTCACAAATCTGAAAACAATTCTGAGCCAAATTAGCTGGGAGGAAGAATTTAATAAGAAAAATGTGAATGATAATAATTGGGAATAATTTAAGAACACCTTACTAGGTGCCCCAAAAGCCCCAATCCCACAACTGAGGAAGAAAGCCATGCTGGTTAAAAAAACAACTTGCTTTAGGGAAAAAGTCGCTGTAAAAAATAAAAATAAAATAAAATGGAAGAAAGGGGAAGATCATAGTAATGAATATTAATCAGAAGTTAAGAATTGTAGAAAATTGATAAGGGAAATGTAGGGACACAAGATGAAATCAATGACTAGCTGAGTTAAGGACAACAATAAGGAGTTTTTTAAATATTTTAGAAACAAAAAGAATCCTGACAATGGCACTGGTCCATTACTAGATAGAAATGGTAGAATTAGCAATAATGTAGAAAAGGCAGAAGTGTTCAATAAATATTTCTGTTCTGCATTTGGGGGGAAAAACAGATGATTTAGTCTTCTCAGATAGTGATGATAATTTTTCCATTCCACTAGTATCTCTAGAAGATGTTAAACCGAAGCTACTAAAGTTAGACATTTTAAAATCAGCAGGTCCAGATAACTTGCATCCAAGAGTTTTGAAAGAGCTGGCTGAGAAACTTGTTGGAGCGTTAATGCTGATTTTCAATAAGTCTTGGAGCACTGGGGAAATTCCAGAAGACTGGATGATAGCTAATGTACCAGTTTTTTAAAAAGGTTAAACGGGTTGACTTGAGTAATTATAGGCCAGTCAGCCTAATATTGATGCTGGGCAAGATAATGGAGCGGCTAAAACAGGACTCGATAAATAAAAAATTAAAGGAGGGTAATGTAATTAATAGAAATCAACATAAGTTCATGGAAAATACATCCTGTCAAACTAATTTACCTATTTTTGACAAGATTACAAGTTTGGTTGATAAAGGTAATAGTGTTGATGTAATATGCTCTAAACTTCTGTAAGGGGTTTGACTTGGTACCCCATGACATTTTGATAAACTCGAATGATATAGAATTCATATAGCACACATTAAATGGATTAAAAACTGGCTGGTCTCAAAATGTAACTAAATGGTTAATCATCAAGTGGGTGTTCCCCTTTGGGGTCCGGCAGGGATCGGTTCTTGGCCCTACACTATTCAACACTTTTTTTATTGATGACTTGGAAGAAAACAAAACCATCACTCATCATTTGCGGATGACACAAACATTGTGAGAGTGGTAAATAATGAAGACAGGTCACTGATTCAGCACGATATAGTTCACTTGGTAAGCTGGGCGCAAGCTAACAATATGCATATTATAACTGCTAAATGCAAATGTGTACATTTAGGAACAAAGAAAGTAGGCCATACTTATAGGATGGAGAACTCTGTCCTGGGAAGCAGTGGTGGATAATCTACAGAATATGAACTCCTAATGTGATGCTGCATCCAAAAGAGCTAATGCAATCCTGGGATGCATAAGCAGGGGAATCTCGAGTAGGAGCAGAGAGGTTATTTTACCTCTGTATTTGGCACTGGTGCAACTGCTGCTGGAATACTGTCTGGTTCTGATGCCCACAGTTCAAGAAGGATGTTGCTAAATTGAAGAGGGGTCAGTGAAGAGCCACGAGAAATGATTAAAGGATTAGAAAACATGCCATTTTAGAATAATAGTCAAAGATCTATTTAGCATAACACATAGACAGTTAAGGGGTAACTTTATTACAGTCTGAGTACCGACTTGTGGAACAAGTATTTAATAGTGGGCTCTTCAATCTAGCAGAGGAAGGTATAACACGATACAATGGCTGGAAGTTGAAGCTAGACAAACTCAGACGGGAAATGAGACATACATTTTAAATGAGGAGTGTACTTAACCATTAGAATAATTTTACCAAGGGCTGTGGTGGGTGTTTCACTACCAACTTTTAAATCCAGATTGGATGTTCTTCTAAAAGATGCACTCTAGGAATTATTTTGGGGCAGTTCTCTGGCCTGTGTTATACAGGATGTCAGACTAGCTCAGAGGTGGGCAAACCATGGCCCGCGGATGGTCCTGCCCGGCCCCTGAGCTCCTGGCCCGGGAGGTTAGCCCCGGTCCCCTCCCCCGCTGTTCCCCCCTCCCCTGCAGCCACAGGAGCGGCGGGTTGGATAAGGGGCAGGGGGTTCCGGGGGGCAGTCAGGGGATGGGGGCAGTTGGATGGGGCGGAGGTTCTGGGGGTGGTGGTCAGAGGATGGGGAACAGGGGGCGGTTGGATAGGGCAGAGGTTCTGGGGGGGCAGGGGATGGGGAACAGGGGGAGTTAGATAGCGGGTGGGGTCCCGGGGGGGGGGCGGTTAGGGGCAGGGGTCAGGGGACAAGGAGCGGGGGGGTTGGATGGGGTGGTGGGTTCTGAGGGGGGCAGTAGGTGCGAGGGGTCGGATACGGGGTGGGGGCCAGGCTGTTCAGGGAGGCACAGCCTTCCCTACCCGGCCCTCCATACAGTTTCCCATCCCGATGTGGCTCTCGGGCCAAAAAGTTTGCCCACCCCTGGACTAGATTATCAAAATGGTCCTTTCTGGTTTCAGAATCTATGAACTCCTTATAATAGGGCAGTACACCCTTTCTGGATAGCTCTTTAAGGGAGCTGTATCACAGTAGTGTGCTTGCGCTGGGTGAGCACATAATAGATTTACTAGCTGCTGAGTCTGTGTTCTGAGGACTGCATGGACTGGCACTTGCTTTGTTAAATGCTTCAGAGTTTGGGGGAATCCTGGGTGTTGATGGGCTGCTAAAGAGCAATTTGTATTACATATTTTTAAGGGATCTCCAGATTCTGTGTTCCAGTGACCGTTTGGGAGACTGTGTGAAACTTCCTGCTGCTTTATAATACATTTACATCTGCTGTGACTCTCCAAATTTAGAGTGCAGTGAGTGTGTCACCAATTTACCCCCCACATTCCCCCATACCTGGGCCAAAACACAAAGGGGCAGAGTTGCAGGGAAGTGTAAAGCTGGAGTGCCATCACTGGCATCCAGCACAGCTTTCTTTTAATGCCCCTGCCTTGTCCATTCTGTCCAGAGTCAGCATATTGGACATTCCACTGCATGAGATGCCTCCTTTTAGCAAAGGTATTGGAATGTTCTGCCATACAACCTGTCTGAGAATCTTTTGGGTGCTTCTGTAAGTTACAAATCTTGCTGGATGTTCTTGTAAGGACCGTAAAAGAAAATCAAGGGGTCCTAACACCTTAAGGGTACTCTTACAGCCAACAGAGTGCTCCAGAATGTGTGGTTCATAAATTAATTTCTGTAAGTCATGGTTTTAAGGTATCAAGTATCAAAGGGGTAGCCGTGTTAGTCTGGATCTGTAAGAGCAGCAAAGAGTCCTGTGTCACCTTATAGACTAACAGATGTATAGGAGCATGAGCTTTCGTGGGTGAATACCCACTTCTTCGGATGCATGTAGTGGAAATTTCCAGGGGCAGGTATAAATATGCAAGCAAGAGTGAGTAAGGTTTTAAGGTAGAGTTTCTTCGGAAACATTTTCTCTCCTACAATAAGTGATCTTCAGAGGGCAGAGAAAAATGCTCTATACTCATTTATGAGCTTAATCTAGCAATCAGTAAAACTAGATCAGCATGTATGAAGTCATCTTACAGGGCTTCCTGACACTCACCATTCAGCAGCATTCATTAGCTGGTAACAGTTCTTCCAAGCAACCCTTCCAAGAGCACATTTTATTGTGCTTTTGCCGTTAGTTTGGGATTAGATTTTTCATTTAATTAATGATTAAAAGCTAGTACCTGAGGCCTCAGTAAGAATTGGGAAGCCTTGAATTACTTGGTCTGTAGAGAAAACTTATGAGAGGGAATGCCTGTAACATGAAAGCTTCCTTAAAGGAGGCAAAACTGGCTGCAAAACCATTATTCATGGGTAAAATCTCCATTAACTAACTTAATTCTCATTGTAACCTGGGGAGTCCTTGCTGCTTGAACATCTGCGGGCTTTAGAAGAAAAATATATATGGAGTAAGTATTAAAGGAATCCACTGATATTGACCAGGATCAAAGGTTTGTGCCTGCATACACAAAGGAATGAAGGCTTGGTCTGATTTACACAGGAAGAATTTGTTCCACATATATTAATCTGTCAAAAAAGCCGCTTGATTTCCTTGGATAGGGTTTAAAAGACCTTTGTTTTACTTCCCCCTGCCCTTTGTTCTAGCCCCTTCATATCTTCAAATCATGTGAAAAAGCACTTTAAGAAGCACGTTTCAAAAGGGCAGAGAACAAATGTTAGGTTGATGTGTTTTAAGGCTCTTTTCGAATTAAAGGTGGTTTAAATTTTCTCTAAAACAGAATATTAATGTAGCAATGGATTAATGAATATTTTGCAGGTGGAGAAGAGTTAAATTTTTATTACATAAGAAAAAAATGCATTTCAGACTCGTTACAAAGTTATAAGGGGCACACTTTTCTTCTGTTGGCTTCATGTTCAGTGGCTTTATTCTTGGGAGAGAACGTGGGTAGGCCACTGGACCAAGAGTCAGGAGATCTGGGTTGTATTCTCATCTTTGTCATCTTGGGCAAATAATTTTACTTCCCCTCTGTGCCTGTTTTCCTTCCCACCCTTTGTCTTACCTTGTCTATTTAATGACAGGTTTCAGAGTAGCAGCCGTGTTAGTCTGTTTCCGCAAAAAGAACAGGAGTACTTGTGGCATCTTAGAGACTAACAAATTTATTTGAGCATAAGCTTTCGTGGCTACAGCCCACTTCTTCGGATGCATGGAATGGCTATATATACAAGTACTCCTGTTCTTCTTGTCTATTTAGGTTGTCAGCTCCTGGGGGCATGAACTCTTAGTATGTGTATATACAGTGGCTGTTATAACAAGGTCCCAGTCTCAGTTGAGACCTCTTTGCTGTGCTCTAATACAATTCATACACAGCAGTATCTCTTGCTGGTTTTGTTTTTTTCTAGCATTATGTTGCTTGCTGCTATTGTCATCTTCATTATGGAGCTGTTTCTCTTTTCCCTACTTGCCTCCTGTTTTTAGCATGCATTTTCTTAAATGCCGCTCTGTATAGGTCAGTGATACTGACGGTTGAAGATGTCTAACACCAGGACTCGAAAAATCCAGCTTTCACTCCCCTCCCCCACCCCAAAAATAATTCTAGTCTTTACGTTTGGGGCGGGGGAGATTCTCTTCCAAATGTAAGCAAAGTGTAACCCAGGGCTGCTCCTCAGGGTCAGCTGCTCTAGGCACTGCTTTTAGCAGACGAGTGTTCTGGGAGGAAGGGGGAGGGGTGGATTTGCAGAGCGTGATGCAGGGATCCATCCAGCAGAGCAGAGGGCTCTTAGACTTGCAGGGAGGAGGGAAGATCTATGATGAATGGATTTATTGCAAGGAAGGGGCTGCACAACACTGATTTGTGTGGGGAGTTACTATAAATATATTTATTGTGGGGTGAGGGGCTGTTTTCACTTGATTTATTAGGAGCTACTGCTTTTTGTGATGGGGTGCAGCATTAATGGATTTAGTTGTGTTGGGAGGGATTGCTTTATCTGGGAGATCAGAGTTCAGTTGGTTGCAGACCAGGATTTTCCATTCCAGCCTGCAGGAGATTGGGCAGGAGAGACAGTGGCTTGGGACACCCCAGTGTATATCAGCCTGTTGAGGAGTCTTGGGTTAGTGGTTTGTAGGGTAAATTTTTCAAGCCTTTTGACTAATGCTTTTTTTGCTTCCTATGCCTCCCGCATCTCTCTCATCTGTTGGAGTAGCTACCAAATGCACACCTCACTCAGGACTTGCTCCCAGGGCTGCTCATCCTCAGCTCCGCCATTTCATTTTTGATATTTTTTGAAAATACTTGCTGTAGTTTTAAATAGGACTAAGTTCCTCTCCACTTTCCCAAGACAGCAAGGTATAGTTATGAATCCCTCCACGGGGTATTGTCGGTCGTACTCATGAAAGCCAGGGACTAATACCAGTGGCTACTGCCAGACGTTAATGCCAACCCACTCCACTCTGTATTGTTCCTTGGTCATCCTTGGACAGACAATTGTGGTTATGTCACATTACAGGGTGGTTTTATGATGTGAACCATTGTTCACTATGGTCTGGGATGAGAACACGAGTGTATCTAATGCATGAGTATGTTGCGCTACTTAGTCACTGGTAGACTGACGTGTTCTCTCAACAAATCTGTGTGCTCAAGGAGTGATTGAATAACTACCTGCCTTTACCTAGGACTGCATTCATCACCTCTATTGGCATCCTAAGAGGTGGAGAATGTTGGAATTAATGCAGATGCTCTTACCTTTCATTCGTTCTGATTTTCAGGGTTCTCCTTATACAATGGAGGAGGGATGAATGGCACAAGCAAGATGATGGATTTTCTGGAGGAACCTCTGCCTGGTGTGGGTACCTATGAAGATTTCAATACTATAGACTGGGTGAGAGAAAAGTCCAGAGACCGGGACAGGCACAGAGAGGTAAGTTTGTTTCTTGTTGCTTTGCTTTTCGCTGGTGGTGCAAAGCAGAATTGTCTGCATATAAACCTCTATCTCCTTGTCTCTGAATACTTTAATCTTGGGACACTTATAGGAGTATCTGAGGGTGGAGGGGTTTCTCCCAGTGAGTGACCCGAGCACTATTCCACAGGTGATCTTTTAGTCCAAGGAAACGTAGATACAAAATTTTACCAAACATCAAAATGTACCAGCTGTATGAGCCCTGCATCTCTGTGCAAGGATTGTTAGTCTCTCGGAATGACACGTGGGATTGAGGAATTGAGCCAACTGAATTTATCCCATCTTTTCCTGAGTTTCTCTGCATCCAGGATGTGGGAGGTTTCTGGGAACTGCATTACTGTTATTAGGGGATAATATTTGAACTGGGGAAGATAGCGAACATACCATGTACATGGTTTTGTTTGTAAGGAAGAGCAAGATTTCTTTTTGATCACATAATGGCTATTATCAAACAATAAAAACATAGCCATTAATTTTCAGCCTTGAAAACATGTTCTCTGTTGGAGAAGACTGAAGTGAAGTAACTCATGAGTTCCTTCTCCAGCGCTTTCTGGCTATGTGTGGTGAAGGAATTGGTTTAGAATGGCAGAGAGTGCCTTAAACGGGGAATTAAGCTCACTGACATGCTCCTGTATCATAAGACACTTGTTGGCAAGCTTTTTATAGGGCAGTGACTGGCCTAAGCATATTAAATGTAACTCTGTTTGCCAAAGTATTCTTTTGAAAGTTACATTGAGCATGACACAGTAGCCTCTGTCTTAACAAGTGAGGAGTCCCCAAATCTACGACTGCCAGTCAGCACAGGAAAGGTGACAATCTTGCGTGATGCCCAGACTATCCCAAAGAGGAACAAGTACTCAAAGACCCTGTAAACGGCTGTGTAGATGCTACAAGCATGATTTCTCCCACCCCCACAGCTCCTTCATCGCTATCTATGATGGGAACTAAACCAAAGGGATTGCATAGAAAAGAAAATGAAAAACCGGTGATTGGCATGAATAGCCTTGTTGAGAAATGCCCAGACATGCTGCTAATAATGCTACCTCCTCTGTACAAACAACTTCAGACCAGGTCATACCAAAAATTACTAACTGGCCAAAAAGATCAGATTGCCACCGTAAAAAGAAACCTACAGCAGTTAATTTATCCTTTCCAAAAACTCCCTCCACCAGCCTCACTGGGTCAGTAGTAGCTATGCTCACAAACAATCCGGCTTTTGCTGCTAAAAGGCAAAATCTAAAGAAACAAGTAATTAAAATCCTTCAGCCAGAAAGGTGTCTGCTAACCTTTTTTATTCCAGTTAATGGGGATTTGTTGTTTGGCCAATGAGTCTTTTACCCAGGAAGAATAATGGACTTGCATCAGAATTGTTAGTGCGCTCAATAGCCCCCATTTGATCCTTTCATACAGCCTTCAAGAGCA
The DNA here is from genome assembly GCF_002925995.2 of Terrapene triunguis. Classification (NCBI taxonomy): domain Eukaryota; kingdom Metazoa; phylum Chordata; order Testudines; family Emydidae; genus Terrapene; species Terrapene triunguis. Next base: position 505,707 of record NW_020664488.1, on the reverse strand, counting down.
GTAAGATGAACAAACTTAAAATAGTCTCTCATGTTAGGTAAACTTTATAGGGCAGAGCCTTAGAAGAAGTTATCAACCTTGATCTTGAGACTCAGAACTGTGTCTAAGCATTAAGAGACCACCTCAGAACAGTTGAATACCTCTGAACCAAAATGTCTGGCCCGAAAAGCCGCGTTGAAATAACCTTTCCATTAACTGGGATTTACACACACATGCAAGGTCTTGACAATCTCAGGAATTGAGCTTATTACAGATCAGAGTCTACTTGAGTGCCCAAAGTAATGCCCAGCCTCTGTCATTCCTCCCCTGGTCAAGGGACTAGATTGAACACACTAAGCATTTGTACCTTGCTGAAAAATATGTATCTATCTAGGAATTAGTATACTAATTGAGGGTGCATGGCATGATGACAGGTGGACATGGAATGCTCTGAAGGTAGTTCTGTTTCCACAAACTGCTCAGGACAACAGTCCTATTAATAGTAAAAATGCTGGGTTTGAGAGAACTAAAGAATAACATGCAAGTTTGTGTGTTTAAATGGGAAAAGACATTTAAGGTGAAAGTTGGATTTAATCTTTTCTTTGATTTTCCTGGTTTTGGGAAGCTTAATTGTCCTTGATCCATGCTTTTGTACCTACTCTATGTAATGCATTGCTTACAATACTGGATGTTTTGATTCTGGAAACCCTGCATTTCCTGGATAAAATCACGTGATTATAGGATAGAGTTCGAATCTTAACTCTGAATTTTGTGTATTGGTGGGAGAAACTCAGACCCTAACGTTACTATTAGTATTTTTCTAGGATTAATTAAGAACATCTGCTTCTGAAATAGATCTGTCTATGTGTCTGCTAAAGAATGTTTAATGTCTGCCTTTTTAAACCTTTCCTCCAGATTGCTAGTAAAAGTAAAGAGTCAACATGGGCCCTGATTCACAGCGTGAGCGATGCCTTCTCTGGTTGGCTGTTGATGCTCCTCATAGGACTGTTAGCAGGTGAGAAGACAATACCGTTTAAAATGAATTCCCAGTCCTGCACTATAGTGTCTGCATTGATTCCTTCTAACCCACACTCTCTTGTGTGACCAGAGCCTGTGACTTTCTGGTCCAGAGATGAGTGCCGCCATTTCTGCTTACATGGTTTTACAGTGGAATATGAAATTATATTTAAGCACTTACAGCCATAGTGCCTGTGTGTCATGATACAAAAATCAAACAAGCTAGAATTCCCCTTACTGGGCATATTAAGTCTGCTGTTACCACTGCAAATAGAAGACTCAGCCCAACAAGGAGAAAATGCTAAATCAAAGAGAAACGTCTCATCTTCATCATACCCCGTCAGTCACCAAAGAATGGCTCTGGCCAGCAGCCAAAGGGAGCAAGTTCCAAAGTTTGGGGCCCCGAGTTCTTCTGCCAGTACTGGAGAGGCCAACTCCAGGGACTGACAGCAGGAGATTTTTTTGCTCATTTTTAATTGCTGCAATGGAATAAAGGTGAGGGGGAGGGGCTCTCAGATAGCCAGTTCCCAGACCTTTCAGATTTCAGAGTAGCAGCCATGTTAGTCTGTGTCCGCAAAAAGAACAGGAGTACTTGTGGCACCTTAGAGACTAACAAATTTATTTGAGCATAAGCTTTCGTGGGCTACAGCCCACTTCATTGGATGCATAGAATGGAACATATAGCAAGGAGATGTGTATATACATACACAGAACATGAAAAGGTGGGGGTTGTCCTAACTCTAAGAGGCTAATTAATTAAGATGAGCTATAATCAGCAGGAGAGGGGAAAAAAACTATTGAATTGATAATCAAGATAGCCCACTTCAGACACTTTGACAAGAAAGTGTGAGGATACTTAACATGGGGAAATAGATTCAATGTGTGGATCAATTCAGGTTTGAATAGAGACTGGGAATGGCTGAGCCATTACACACATTGAATCTATTTCCTCATGTTAAGTATCCTCACACCTTCTTGTCAAAGTGTCTGAAATGGGCTATCTTGATTATCACTTCAATTGGGTTTTTTTTCTCTTGCTGATAATAGCTCATCTTAATTAATTAGCCTCTTAGAGTGGTAGGACAACCCACACCTTTTCATGTTCTGTGTATGTATATACATCTCCTTGCTATATGTTCCATTCTATGCATCCGATGAAGTGGGCTGTAGCCCACGAAAGCTTATGCTCAAATAAATTTGTTAGTCTCTAAGGTGCCACAAGTACTCCAGACCTTTCAGAGAGACAGATTTGCAGATAGCTTTAAATTACATCAGAAGCAACTGGAGCCAGTGGAGCAGTGATAAATCAACAGGCAGCAGCTAAACTCTTACAATAAACGATGCGGATATATTCATATTTACATAGATAATTTGCCTATTGACACATGGAAATTATACTTTGTTGTGGCCCTTTTTCATTAATGTGCGTTGGAAGAGTATTGCTAAACATCTAGCATGACCTCTGGAATATATTGTACCCAGACTTACTGATATAGATCAGATTGACTCCATTCATGGTCACCACCTTGGTAATTAAACACGTGACGTTTCCTGCAGTGTTGGAAGTTGGGGACAACTCATCTGAAGGTATCTATTCTAAGGATGTTAGGGATCATGGGAATATCACCCCAAAAACATAGACCTTGTTTCCTTACCAACTTTCTCCTATTTCCATTTGGCACGTGCCTGTGACTTTCTTGGTTTCTAGTGGCTATTGGAAATGGTTTTTTTCAAGTCCTACATTGCTCATGCCCCAGAGTCAATGTTGTTAGTATAACTGTAGATTTAGTGCTTAAGTGCTGTAAAGAGCATGAGACCTTCTTTGTTTAGGCGCTCCATAAATGTGATCTTACCCCTTCTGTACCTCAAAAATTATCTGCCACACCATATTGATGTTGGAAAAACTTACCTGCTAACCAAAATGAATTATGTTCTGATGCCTGGGGTGGGACTTGGTGCAATTTTTGTCTGTCAAATGTTGAAATATTGGGGCACTTTTCTCCCACACACATTTAAAAACATCCGTAGGTGAATCTTCTCTTTAGCTCTTCAAAAAACAAACATAAATTGTATGTACACCTCTATCCCTATATAACGCTGTCCTTGGGAGCCAAAAAATCTTACCGCATTATAGGTGAAACTGCGTTATATCAAACTTGCTTTGATCCGCCGGAATGCGCAGTCCCGCTCCCCCGGAGCGCTGCTTTACCGCATTATATCCGAATTCATGTTATATCGGGTCACGTTGTATCGGGGTAGAGGTGTACATAAGTACCGCAAGAGTTGTGTTCGGCCCTATGGTAAATGTGCCAGAATGCCACAGGAAATGTAACATTCAGGAGATTCCAGCACTCTGTGTGAGATAATTCCTAACTTTTTATCTTTGTTTTCACATTAGGTTCTCTAGCTGGTCTGATAGACATCTCTGCCCACTGGATGACAGATTTGAAAGAAGGGCTGTGTCTGTCAGGCTTCTGGTTTAACCACGAACACTGCTGCTGGAACTCCAATGAGACAACCTTTGAGGATAGGGATAAGTGCCCAGAGTGGGAGAGCTGGTCACAGCTTATAATTGGCCATGGAGAGGTGAGGTGTAAAAAGAATTGATTCTGTTGCTGGTCTGTTTTTTTGCACATTTACTTAGTCACAGGGTTCATTGCTGTAAAGCAAGCATACTTCGAGCCTGAAGTGTCCATCAGTCTTAGCACCCAATGCTGGCATCTTTCAGTTGTATGAATAAAAATAACTTCACTACTTTATGTTTAGGCTTGGCAACTTCGATTTTTTAAATATTTTTTTTTTTATAATTTTGATTGATAATATCAGTGTTTATTTTTAAGCATTTTTTAAAATTTTCAGTTGTGTAAAATTATGGGGTGTGTCAGACAATTGGATGTCAGACAATTATTTCGTGACAGACACTGAGATTCAAAACTTAAAGCTCGCTAATTGTTGAGACGCAAATTTTCAAAATCAAATGGCAAAATATATGAAGTAAATATCCTCAGATCAAACTTCTCAAGTAGTATTTCTTTGCCTATCTATACATTTTGATTATTATTGATAGAAATATTTTGTCAGTTTGTGTGCATATAGTGAAATTGATGTTTACCGACATTTGCCAATAAAAATCAAATCCTTCCAAGCCTAGTTATGTTTATGTTCTATCCAGTGAAGGAAGCTGAAAGCTTATTACATTGTGTAAAGGTATCCGTGTGCTAACACACATTTGAGTTCTTAGCCTCGCGAAGGGTTTTTTGCATAGTTTAAATCTTTTTAGGGCAATGCAGAATTTGCTGTTTTTTGGGGGTTTTTTTGGGAGAACAGGATTAAGAGCTTGTGTTCTGTACCAGTGTGTCTAATAAGTAGAACATTCATATTTGTTCAAATGGTGGTGTAGATCTTTATCCTATGTTAAGCCTGTCCTTAAAGCCACATGGTCCACTTTATTAGCCAACGTCCTGTATGCTCACAAGATATCCATTGGCTTGCCCCGTACTAAGTGGTCACCCGTATAAAACACAAATTCTACATGCTTCCCTTCTTCCCTGTCAATCTCTCTAAATATTTAATAGATAATGTGATTTTGATTGAGGGTGACAGTCTAAATCAAGCAATTTTTTTCTCCATTTCAGGGGGCATTTGCATACATTCTCAATTACTTCATGTATGTTCTCTGGGCCCTGGTATTCTCTCTCCTTGCAGTGTTGCTGGTCAGGGGATTTGCACCTTATGCTTGTGGCTCAGGAATCCCAGAGGTGAGTCTGACTGTCACTTTCCTCAAACAAAGCAGTCTGAAATATTTCCCATCATTTGGCCTAAGGTTGCTTCTGGGATAGAGGGATGTAATTGTTCATCAAAAGATGACAATACCATGGAAATTTAAGGAAAATTGCACTTTTTAAAAATGTAAAACTAGAAAAGAACAGAATGGTCTAACTTTTTGCTTCATTTCAAATTGCAGTGTTCAAATATAACTAGTCTCACATGTCTCCAAGTAATGACTGCAAAAATATTTTAAAAAGCACCTTTCCCATCAGCATGTCATCACAGAAGTTAAACACTACTATTTGTATAGCACTTAGTGTATGCCAGCCAGCAGCTCAGCAGGGATTAGTTGGTGTCCGTGACCAAACAGTTAACTTTGTTTCACTTTCAGTGAAAATATGAAAGAAATAAACTGTTTAGCAACTATAAAGTGTTTAATAAAGCTGTAAAACAAAGTCCTTGACAGCATAGTGGGCCTCTGATAAAATAGAGATCTAGTCAATTTGCAGACCAAATGTTTGAATGAAAGGCTGTAAAACTTTCCTTTGACTTTCAGATCAAAACGATCTTGAGTGGTTTCATCATTAGAGGCTATTTGGGCAAGTGGACCCTGATAATCAAAACTGTTACCTTGGTGTTGGCAGTATCATCTGGCTTGAGTTTGGGGAAAGAGGGCCCCTTGGTGCATGTAGCTTGCTGTTGTGGAAACATCTTGTGTCACCTTTTCACCAAATACAGGAAAAATGAGGCCAAGCGCAGAGAGGTAAAACAAAGATGCTGTAACCTTGTTAAAAACTGCAGGGCTTTGTGGGGCTTTGCACTAGGTGCTGAATGGCTTACTACTATTTCTAGACCAATTTGGAATATAAGTAGCCAATTTTTAAAAATTTTAGAATGGTGGTTCTGCAGATCATTGAGTAAAACAATTTATCTTTAGCATACAGTATGCAAACATACTAGTATGAAGGCTACTCTGTGCATGTGTAATGTGTTGAGTATAATATTGCTGTTTATATATATATAGATAGATAGATAGATAGATACATACACTGTCTGATAGGTAAGGAATCTAGCACCAACTTCTTAATCTAACACAACTTATTTGGAGCAAAAAATATTTGTGTTTGGCTTCCCTTGTGAAAATATTTCTACCAGGAAATGATACTTTTCCACAATGTACATAGGGTAGGGATTTTTCTGGTTTGTGAGATAAATATTAGCAAGTGATATAAACTTGCTTTGATTTGATTTGACAATTCTGCAGCCTTTGAGTTATAGTATTTGCACAAGTAAAGTTCTGTGGACTTGGATAGGAGTAAACACTACTCAACCTAAGTACAGGCTGAGGTATTGGGCCATCTGACACTCAAATACCATGGAGATGGGTGCATGATAAGAGCCTAACTAGTTCAGGAGAGAATTCTAACATCTGAATTGATTTAAAATATGACCACAGTAAACAGATGAACTGACCTAAATCAATTGAAAATATATTCCATAAGTTACGACAAAATGTTATCATAACATCCTATGACATTTTATGGCAACTCTTGGAAAGTGATGGCTGAGATCCTAGTATCGCCTTGTCTGTATTATCTTTTGGCAACCATAAATACAACACTATTTTAAGACACAATTTAAGTATCATGAATGACTCCATGCAGTCTCTTGTTTAGAATTTCATGAATTAATTATTTCTAGGAAACTGGATAAAAGGTGTAAGGAATACAGATAGCCATGTGATTGTTGATTGTAGAATTAACAAGAAAATACCTTTTTGTGTTTATGCTATTGAGATGCGATTGTGACTTTGTACTGAACCTTTTTCCAAGACAAATATAGAACATGAAATCTGAGGAAGGAGGTAATTGTAAACTACATTGATACTACCAAGTTTGAGACTAGAGAGCTGTTTAAATGTTAATGATAACATTTTGTAGTAAATTATGGAATAATCTCCAGTTTATTTAGGTCATTTCACCTGTTTACTGTGGTTATATTTTAAATCAATTCAGATGTTAGGTGAGCTATACAATAGAAATCTGAGTTGTACAAAATGTACCTACTTGAACAAAGGAGTAATATAACTATTGTCCATGTCTGACTTCTATCCTCTTGATTTAGGTTTTGTCAGCTGCTGCAGCCGCTGGCGTGTCCGTAGCTTTTGGTGCACCAATTGGAGGGGTATTGTTTAGTCTGGAAGAGGTAATCTAAACTTTGTATTTACTCCTGGCATGTTATTTTGTTGCACACATACTAACTGCTTTAAACATACAGCATTTCAATCCCCTCCATGGCTGTTTTGATGCAGAGGAAGCATACACAATTAACTATCATTTGGAGTATTTAGAAGAGTCAGCTAAGCAACATAAATGCTTGTGAGTGTCAGCTGAATGCTTCGAGTCTTGAAAGGTTTACTGCTGAAGGATGTGAATTAATGTCTTTATTTTTACAGCAATACTGATAATTCCCCCACACAGCTGTGCCATTGCACGCCAGTACTAACCAGTGACCCCCCAGTTTTCATAGTCTTGTTTCCAAAACTCTGTCTCGCACTACTCCCCTGCCCCCCTCCCCCCCCTAAAAAAGATGACAGTGTACCTCAATCCTAATCTATATCCACCTTGATAATCCAGTCTTGGTTCTCTCCAAGGAGACTTTTAATTTAGTTGAGTTTTGGAGGGGTCACAAGCCACATAAATGGAATAGATCATTGCTACTCTTTTAAGAATTTAATGTTACTATTAGCAATCCTCTCATCCCTGTTCTGAGTGGTAAGATCGTGGTAGCCACTCTAGCAGCTATCTTACAGCTCAGCTCTGATGCAGCATGCCAAACTAATCAGTGATATGTAACCAGTCATTCAGCTCCAGCTGTCAGCAGTTTGTACCACAACATTCTCAAAGTAATATTCACTTACCCTGCTGGGGATGGCTTTCTATGCAGCAAATGCCCACATATGATCAGATTGACCACAAAACTTATCTTCCATGCGACCAATCAAGAATGGAACTCAAGATCAGGCCTGGGTACCTGGTATAAGACACAACTATTAATCAGTGAGGCCATCTAGATGCCCCTTTCCCCCTTACTAAATAAAAAGCATTGCCACCTTTATATTTTCAAGCCCAGAACCGTGTACCGTGTTTTGGAAAGAATTCTCCATTCTGCCTAGTATCGCTATCGATTGCACTTCTGAAATAATCTTTCATTAACATGTGTTCATTGTAAATACAGCTTGGAAATCCTATGACTTAATCCCAAAATGTGGAAGTAGACTGAAGTCTCCAATGGATAGTATCAGTAGGGTACACACATGGTGCGCTCAGGGTTACTATGCCATTCACTTTACTATATAAAAGGGTGTTCCTTTTGAATGAAGCAGTAGCTTGACTGTTCCGTGGCTTATTACTAGGCCAATTTGGAATTTTAAATAGCCAATTTTTTTAAGTTTTAGAATGCTTGGTGGTTGTAAATTGAGTAAAACAATTTATCTTTAGCGTACAGTATGCAAACACTAGTATAAAGACTACTCTATGCATGTGTGTAATTCGTTGAGTATAATATTACTGTTTATATATACAGTACTGTGTGATAGGTAAGGAATCTCGCACCAACCTTCTACATTAGAGTCCTTAACCCTACTTTATACAACGGTAGCTCTTATTGGACAGTAATTAATGTCAGTTTACAATAAATGACTGAATCTGCCTTTTCCCCCTTTTTAGGTGAGTTATTATTTTCCCCTCAAGACTCTGTGGAGATCTTTCTTTGCCGCCCTGGTAGCAGCGTTCACCCTGCGCTCCATCAACCCTTTTGGAAACAGCCGTCTGGTTTTGTTTTACGTGGAGTTTCACACACCTTGGCATCTTCTGGAGCTCGTGCCATTCATCCTTTTGGGAATCTTTGGTGGTCTTTGGGGATCTTTCTTTATTCGCAGCAACATTGCCTGGTGCAGAAGACGTAAGACAACCAAACTTGGCAAGTATCCTGTGCTGGAGGTGCTTGTTGTGACTGCCATCACAGCTGTTCTGGCTTTCCCCAATGAGTATACCCGTATGAGCACCAGTGAGCTGATTTCTGAGCTGTTCAATGACTGTGGGCTCCTGGATTTCTCCAAGCTCTGCGAGTACGTGAATGACTTCAACAGCACCACAGGGGATGATCTGCCGGACCGAGCCGCTGGCCCAGGAGTCTACACAGCTATGTGGCAGCTGGCTTTGGCCCTTATCCTAAAAGTCTTCATCACCATATTCACTTTTGGCATGAAGGTGAGAATGATGTGTAAAATGATATGCAGGTAGAAAGATTCAAATCCATGTCAGTCTTTATAAATGTTAAGAATCAAGTGTAGTAATTTTCAAATGAGTCTTAATCACTTAATAGCCTACATCTCATGGACTTTCAGTGGGATGACCTCATGCAAAGTGACTAATATGCTCTTGCAAATTTTACCCCCATTCTAAACTCCTCTAATTGTGCCCAGTTATTGGTAGTTAGCAGTGTTACTCTTAGCAGTGTTTTGCAACACTCCACTGTCACAATTACTGGGCTAAGTGCATCTCTCACCCCTGCTGTTTTCTTTGAGTGCATCCCTCTCAGGCTGTGAGCCATCACCTGTCTTTAGAAGGATCATGTGATTCTCTCAAACCAGGCCTTGCCTGCAGTCCCCTGTGATCATCACAGCAGGCCTGACTTATCTTCAGTGCCTGTGGATCTCTTTCCCCCAGGAGCAAGTGGTAACTGATAACCAGGCAGCCTTTTCAAAGCAAAGGCATTTCAGAGAAAACAGATCTCAAAAGCAATAACCCAGTGTATATGCATGCCAGCCTTTCCCTGTGGCTTACCGTTTCCCTGGATCTGGGGGGAAGGCCTCAGCGCCTTCAGACTCCTCTGCAGAGTCTTTCCCTGTGCCAGCCTGTCTTCTTGACAGCTCCTGACAGTTGACCCAGCTTCTCCTGAAAAGGTTTTCACTGTTTAGTATCTTTTTGACCTATAGGCTCCCAGCCTGGCAAAATAGTTCAAAATACTTCACCCTAGAAGTATGCCACCGTCTTGTAATTGCCCCCAGTGTTTGCTGGGAGGCTGCTTATCTAGATCCATTGGGTTGCTTTCCTACTTGTTTTATCCATAGCCTCTATTAAGCGTATAAGTCTTATAACCCAATGTACAACAATCTCACCTCACTGACCAGGCTACATAGTATTCACACAGCATCTCCACCTCCGCCACACCCACTTCTTGAGATTACTTTAAAATGGAGCAACAAGCACAGTTCTGAATTGTCTTGGTTTTGGAGGCTTAGACTAGAACTTGAGAGTGAAGTTGCATGTATAAAATATTAAGTTAATTGTATGCACAATCGCAACTTAATTTCTCACATCCTTACAGCTTCTGCATTTTTTGCAGGCAGAATCAAAGTGCACTCTTATAAAAATGTAGCCCCTGGGAATTTTTTTCAGCTTGAGTTATTTTAAATGGTCATTTCTTAAGATAGTTAATTTGAAATACCCTCCTTTGGACATGATTTGCTTTGACACCGGTTGTGAGCTATTTTCATATTTAAAAAAAAAGCTTTTATTATCATAGAGTATCAGATATGAGACCCTTTCATGCTTATTCATTTGCAACCTTTTGAGCCACTAAAATTATAATGCACTTGGAGGCTTCCTCATAAGAAACTGAAGGGGGGGAATTTGAGATGCTGGCGGTAGGACTGCAAACTAAGGTTCTTTTCCCCAGTATTTGAAAAGTGACTGATCATCTAATTCTACTAAAGGCAAACCTATGAATCACTAAATATATGCAAAACAACTTCCCCTTTAATGTTACAGTGAAGTGGTCCTTTGCTACAGTGGACAGTGCTCAAATGTATGAGACAAGAGATGTAATGCTTTCAGCTAGTCTGACAGTTTGACTGAAAGCACTTTGTACTTTATAAGCCAAATCATGTCCGAGTAAATGATGTGAATATGGCTGTGAGAATCACTAATGGTCCCTGTAAGACCTTATTCTGGGGACCACTGTGGCAAGGCTCAGTTAGAATTTTTTCATGCTGGGGAGAGGGATTTTTCTATTTTTAGCGATGGAATTTTCACTCCGTTCGGGTGTTTCACATATGACAACACACAGCAGTTGTCCAGCTGGAAAGGCATAGGGGAACACTAATATATATTGTGTGTATAGCTATTTTGTTATTCTCAGAGGACAATGACTTATTAGAAACTTATTAAACAAAGCAACAGTAACCAGGTATGTATGGTAACAAATCCTGGGTGTAGGGGGTACTTTATGTATGCAGGTATAATCCACCATAGTGTAAGTAAACCCCAACAAAGAAATAAAGACTGGCTCTGGAACACCCTACCTCACAATAAGACGTCCTTTTCAATCTGCAATTGTGTTTTGGTGCTGTGTCACCATAGAGTTATCATAAACAATGTACATGGCTTAAGATTTGAGCCTAGCATACACATTTTCATGGGAGTGCAAACTAATGGTGGAAGTGTAAGACAGGAAAGGGGGCAGTGTGTGGTACCTAAACCTTCCTCTGGGATGTTGAATGCCCCCATGTCTTTCCTTTAAATGGGGTGGGGGCTGGGGGTGATATTGTAAAGCATGGTGTCTGTTTCATTCAGTTCTTCTGCGTTTCCTGAAATGATCAGTTGTCGGCTCCTCAGGCTAAAGCAAGGTTCCTTACAGCAGAGCTCTTGCACGGTTTCAGGTGTGAGTGACAGGTAAGTACAGTTGATTACGTAGGGAGCTGAGAATGAATGTTACAATAAGGGCTGCATTATCCAGGCAGGCACCGTAGACATTGTATTTTACCTGTTCATTCAGGACGTCCTAGCAGTGTCAGTACAGTATGTATCCTTCCCTCTGCAGGCAGCAGATCAGTACATAGTTTAACGATTATCGCCAACAATCATAGTTGACGATTGCTAAACTGATTCTGCGTTCAACTTCTGTCTGTTACCCTCCGTGTATGTTGACTTACTGTTGCAAACATACCTTTACCTTACACTGATGTGTTGGATTTTTTTGGTAGGTCCCTTCGGGTCTCTTCATTCCCAGCATGGCGGTTGGTGCCATAGTAGGCAGACTACTAGGTGTAGGAATGGAGCAGCTGGCTTATTATCACCATGACTGGACTATCTTCAGTGGCTGGTGCAGTCAAGGGGCTGATTGCATCACTCCTGGCCTTTATGCAATGGTTGGTGCTGCAGCATGTCTAGGTAAGCAATAAATATTTGCTGCTAGTTTAAAGCCAAAACTTAGTGTGATACTTTGTCAGTTATCTACAGAGCTGCCTTCGGAGTTACAGAGAAATGATTTTGTGCGAAATGCTACTAGTTTTGCGGACTTTGAAACTGCTTTTATCTAGAGAGAGGAAGCTCTTTGAAAATGTACTTTGCAATGCGTAATGTATTGATCATATTTCTGCCTGGTCTAATCTGCACCAGGATGTCCTTGGAAATTAGATGAAACACTTCAGTGGGAATTTCCTGAGTAAATACTTAAATCCCTGGTCAACCTAATTGATTTTAAGCCTTTCTCTAGGCTTTCAGTCCTTCTGTCAGCCTTTCTGCTTCATGGTACAATTCTTGTTTCATGTACTCTGTTGTGGGGTTTGGGGAGCATTTCATCCATTTAACAAAAATCCTTTTTGTGAAGTAGGAGTATATCTGACTGGGTTCTACCCTGGGACACAATTCCCAACCTAATGGGCTGCAATGTGCCTTATGCTTTCCAAAGATCTGTTGTGCCTTTGGTTTTCATCACAAGTCACACCAACTTCAGTTAACGCATCCAAGTGGAAGTAGTAGAGCAAACCCTGGAAGTTTAGATTTATCTCGGTCCTGCTGCTGCTGTTTTCAGAGAGGACACGTGTCTGAAAACTCAGAATACTTACTTTTAGCCCAGTGGCCCCCAAACTTTTTATGTTGCACCCTTCCTCCCTCCGGGAGCCAGAGCTGAGAGCAGGACCACAGTTGGGGCCGGATCTGCAGCTGAGGCCATGGTTGGGGCCATTGGCTGACGCTGGGGCTGGAGCCGTGGCTGGGCTGGGAGCCAGGGGCCAAGGCTGGGGCTGCACCTGGGGGCAGGTCTAGGGCCGGGAGCAGAACCGTGGGCGGATCTGGGGCTGGAACAGAGCGGAGGGCAGAGCGGAGCTGGGTGGCGCTCCCTTCCCACCCCACTGTGGGGCCTGGCCTGGGCCCTGCCGTGCCCCCCAACATTCCTTTGCACCCCCCTAAGGGGGTACGCCCCACAGTTTGGGGACCATTGTTCTGGTGTTGGGGTTCTGTTAGGAAAAAGGAGTAATGCATTTGTTGAAATCTAAAATACTTCCTGGCTTTGGAGAAGCGTGTAAAATAAGAGGCATGTAAACATGCTATTTTAGAACATTATCAATCTTCTTGGAAGTAGATCAGTCAGTCACTTCCACTGTTGTTGGCAGAGTACTCCATATGTTGTAATAAGCAATAGCATTAAATAAACATGATTGTTTTTAATGGTCTTTGTCACTGGTGGACAAATGCTGAAGTGGAGATGTCACTTAAAGCAGAAGACCGTTACTGGAGGAAAAACTCCCATATTATTGTAAAATGTAAAAGTAAAAAAACAAAGCTTTAGAAGTAGCTATGGGGACTCAGAACTCAAGAAGGCAGCTTCATTGGGTAAAATTTTCAAAGGAGCCTAAGTGCCATTTTCAAAAGTGACTTAGGAGCTTAGGTCACTCAGGCTCTTCTGAATGTTTTTTTATCCATTTTGCTTTGAAAACCGATGTGTATGTATTTCCCAGTGTTCAAAATGCCTGTGTATAGCTAAACCAAAGCAGTTAAAAAGCCATTTGTATCCTCCCATGGCCGTCCAAGGAACTGAAGATGGCAACAATGACAGAGTCAGAATGCCACCTGGCTTGGCGGTACACTAGCCTGAAAGAAAGTAATGGATCATAAACAGTTATCTGTCCTTGTGGTTATGAGGTGTTTCAGATCTGTACTCTGCGCGTGTGTGTGTGAACAGTTTTTGAACTCTTGTCAAGGAACAATGAACAACTTTCCAGCAAGCTGGGACTAAGAAACACCAGCTGGTACTTTATTTTTATATATAAAAATATATTCGTGTGTAGATGCATGTATATTTATTACTAACTAATGGTTCTCAGTTCCCGCTTGCTGGGAAATTGATAAATGTAAATCTAAACTGTCAAAGGAAATAATTTACTAAACCAATGTAAATATCAGACACATTTCAGAGGTTCTGTTAGTTCTTCATGATAGCAGACCCACTGAATTGCATGATTCTGTCCACAAAAACATGAGGCAACAGTCCAGATCGGAAGTATGCCCGACCAGCTGATATGAATGTGTGGGGTTCCTTGAGGCTACTTCTGTGTAGTATGGGAGAGTCAAAGGGTACGTCTATACTTACCTCCGGGTCCGGCGGTAAGAAATCAATCTTCTGGGATCGATTTATCGCGTCTTGTCTAGACCCGATAAATCGATCCCGGATCAATCCCGGAAGTGCTCGCCGTCGACGCCGGTACTCCTGCTCCGCGAGAGGAGTACGCCGAGTCGACGAGGGAGCCTGCCTGCCGCGTGTGGACCGGCGGTAAGTTCGAACTAAGATAGTTCGACTTCAGCTACGTGAATAACGTAGCTGAAGTTGCGTATCTTAGTTCGAAGTGGGGGGTTAGTGTGGACCAGCCCAAAGGAACAACTCTGGCTCCTGGCTTCATGGAATTTAAGTGACACTGAGAAGCAGATCTATCCAAAACAAACTTAATGACTCCTATAATCCCAGACTAAAACGTATAACCAATCTGCTGTAAAGCATGGACATTTTGTAATTAAGTAACATTTACCTATATTCACATTTGTTTTACAGTGTAACCTTGAAAATGATGTCCTGTCTGTCCGTAGAATGTGAAGACTAGGATGTCCATCTGCTACATCCTCATGATAGCAGAGCTGACTTTAGTGTAGTATGCCTACATTGCACATCAGAAACAAGGGAGCTCTTGTTGGGAATCCCTAGGAGTGTGTCAAACTCTGAGACTTGTGTTCTGCTTTGCAGGTGGAGTAACCCGTATGACTGTGTCGCTGGTGGTTATTATGTTTGAGCTTACCGGTGGACTGGAATACATTGTTCCTCTAATGGCTGCAGCCATGACTAGCAAGTGGGTGGCAGATGCAATTGGACGGGAGGGCATCTATGATGCCCATATTCGTCTCAATGGCTACCCCTTCCTAGAAGCCAAGGAGGAGTTCTCGCACAAGACTCTCGCCATGGACGTAATGAGGCCCCGCCGGAATGACCCTGTTCTGACTGTCCTCACACAGGACAGCATGACGGTAGAGGATGTAGAGGCCATAATCAATGAAACCACTTACAGCGGCTATCCGGTGGTGGTGTCCCGGGAGTCCCAGAGGCTGGTCGGATTTGTCCTCCGGCGAGATGTCATCATTTCAATTGGTAAGAGAACCAGGGCGGAATGTAATGTGGATAAAAGCGTTGCAGTCGGAGACCTCTAAATGTCACCGGTTACAGCTTGTTAAATAGAGTGCTGTAGATGTAAGCTTCGGTGAACGTTGCCGTTATGCAATGCCTGTGATCAGGGCATGTAACTCCCATCACCCCGAGCCTTGGTATGCAAAGTGCTACTCAGCGTGTGTGTTTGACTAAATCAACGCAGCGAGAGCACTGCCAGGGAGAATAAGGCTTTGGCCCAGCAGCAACTAAAAATATTTTATTTTATTGGCTGACTTATTTTTGAAAGACAGTTTCTGCAGCTAAGCTTCAATGTGGTTGGAGTATTGTTGGTTCTGTGCACTTAAAAACAAAACCTGAGATGCACTTGAAAGAGTGGGTCTGGCTGTTGCCTTATACCGACTTGTTATTGTTTCATCCACACCCACGGCCATTTGAGATGGTGCTGCCAAACCTGCAGATGGAGGATCAAAGTCACGGAGTTCCCATCAACCTCCACTCCACAAGGGACAGGTTGAAAGGCTAGTGTGCTATTTGCGTGTCATGCTTCAGTGCCGCTTGGTGGGCAGTGTGAGCAGCTTTGCGTTGACCCAGAGCTTGAGAAATAAGGATTACTCCTTCTTCATCACAGCACTGTCTGGGGCATGTTGCAAATTCCCCTTACCCTCCTGCTTATCAGGAACTCCCCACCTACTCTGTCCTCAACTTCATGAACACAGGCACTGTCTCTGGGCATACTACCTGTTGGTGTGCTCTGTGGGATGGAATCCTTTTGCCTGGCATGGCAGAGGAGTTTGAGCAGGCAGAGCAAACATTCTCTTGAGACCCCTAATGTAGCTTGTAAGGGGGGACCCAGATCTGTGTGAACCAGCCCTGTTCATGCTCGTGTTAGTGAGAGACTCTGTAGTGCACAAAAAACACTTGTTGATTTTGGTGGGAATCTGCAGGCTGTATGAAGTACAGACTTCACTCACTGGCTCTCAGTATGGGAATGCTTGCTCTTGATATGTATCTTACTAAATATTTCAGCCATTGACAATGGGAGGGAAGGAAATGCAGAAAAGGTACATTACAGCTTAATGATTTCCTTCCTTGGGCCTGACTGCACTGGGATACAACATGGTCTCATTTAGTCAGGACTGTGCAGAGATTTTCCAGTGGAGTAGTTCGTGCTTTCTGAAGATGCACAAAAAAGAATTCGTTCCCAGCAGTCTGTCTGATCTGATTGACGAATGTCTAAGCTGGGCACCATTCTGAATCCTGACTTTTGGAAGTCAGGCCAGCCGCTCTCCTCATTATTTTAGGCAATAATGATAATTAAATGGTATCCAGGCACTGTGGTAGGTATGGCTAGTATTAGATTGGCCTGTTGTGGTTGGGAGGTGAAGTCTGCTACTCTCATTAAAGTAAACTTTACAAAGATGGAGAGTACCTTACCTGAGCCATGTCTTCAACGACTGGGGGGAATCATCTTTCTAATCAAGTATACATAGTGATCCCTATCTATTAAGTTGCTATAAAATATTATTCTCTGCTAAATATGAAAGGGACCCAATTCTGTAGCCGGGTAAGGGCATTGAACATGTTGCATACCCCTGTGTGCCTCAGTTTGCCCATCTTAAAAAGTTCTGTCTAGATGGGTAGGTTTTTTTTTCATAGATTCATAGATTCTAGGACTGGAAGGGACCTCGAGAGGTCATCGAGTCCAGTCCCCTGCCCGCATGGCAGGACCAAATACTGTCTAGACCATCCCTGATAGACATTTATCTAACCTACTCTTAAATATCTCCAGAGATGGAGATTCCACAACCTCCCTAGGCAATTTATTCCAGTGTTTAACCACCCTGACAGTTAGGAACTTTTTCCTAATGTCCAACCTAAACCTCCCTTGCTGCAGTTTAAGCCCATTGCTTCTTGTTCTATCCTCAGAGGCTAAGGTGAACAAGTTTTCTCCCTCCTCCTTATGACACCCTTTTTTGGTTGAAGGTCCTTTTATGACTAGTGCTACATAAAGGCAAACTAGTATCCCTCTCTCACTTCTCCTGAGCAGCAGATCTGTGCCCAGCATTGTTCTCTAGTCATGTCCAGAAATGCTCTTCTATAGGTGGGTTTCTTGGCAGCAACAAGGTAATGCAATTGGTCTGGCAGCACCAAAAAGTTAATCCAAACTCTGTTGTGAATGTAATGTGCTGAGCTGAAGTAGCGTTCAGGAGTGGGATGATTATGGTGCCCCGGGGGCTGGGATATCTTCAGCTGAAGAAAAGGGAGTTGGTGTCCAGTGTCCTCACCCCTCCCTCTCAGGTGGCTGGACAGATGGCTTGGGAGAGAGCCTCTGCTATTCCTTTGCTTGATTAGATGAAGGAATGGTTCTTTAAAGTTCTGTGAATGGAAACAGAGGGAGGAAAAACCTATACTTTAAATGTCTTCCCTTTATAACCCACAATGTCTCTCACTCAGAAAATGCCCGGAAGAAGCAGGATGGAATTGTGAGCACTTCAATTATTTATTTCACTGACCACTCTCCTCCGCTGCCTCCGAGCTCCCCGTCCATGCTCAAACTCAGGAGCATCCTGGACCTCAGTCCATTCACAGTGACAGACCAAACGCCCATGGAGATAGTTGTGGATATATTCCGCAAGCTGGGACTGCGCCAGTGCCTCGTCACTCACAATGGGTGAGAACGCCGCATAGAGGAATTTGGGCTGGGAATCTAATAGGGTAGCGCTGAATACAAAGCATTAAAAATTGCTTCTTGATCTCAGGGAGCCAAATTCTTCTCTCCTTTTCAACTGGTGTAAATCCAGAGTAACCCCATTGATTTAGTTGGAGTCATTCTAGTTTTACATCCATATAATAGAGAATTCAAAGCATAGAAAAAGTAAAAAGCAGGGGTAGCTCACCAACAAGTTGCGTTAAAACAATAGACCTTGCTGGTAAAGGCAGTAAACCGTTTGGGAGGGGTTAAAGCCATTAGGCACAGCACCATGTCAGATCACCGCACCTGAGAGACAGTCTTTTTCCACTTGAGCTGTGTGGAGGAAGGGCAGAGGGGCATGTGTGTGAGGACATTGGTTCTCTTCAGGACACTTTGGTGAATGCAAAATGAAATGTTTTTAGAAAAACCTGTGGAAGATGGGTATGAGGGAAGAATTAAAATAAATTGTTGACTAATATTTGTAGATCTGGTTGCTTAGATAAGGATACCCAAAGCAGATTGACCCAGTGGTCTGATCAGAAACGTAAATTCCACACTTTGCATAGAGTCTTAGCATTCTGAGCCATGGAAACATTTGATGATAATCATGGATTAGAATTGCCATCCGAGAAGCCAGGGTCATAGAGTCATTGTGGGAGGAAAATCAGGGAAAGGAGCTCATATGCTAACAATCTGTTAATTAACTTTTCAGGAAACTACTTGGGATCATTACCAAAAAGGATGTATTAAAGCACATTGCACAGATGGCTAATCAAGACCCAGATTCCATACTCTTCAATTAAAAACAGACTAATAAGTATTGGGTGTTTAACACAAAAACGAAACTTTATAAAAGACCGTGGATTTTCTCTTCTATTTTTATTAAGAAACTGGAGCTATCTTCAGAGTTTTCCTGTATGGAGCTGAAGATAATCATGTTTTTTCTACAAAATAACCAATTGCACTACGTAATCTGTGGAAATTAATCTTCTCTTTAGAAGAAAAGACTTTATAATAATGCTTTTGTGAAGTTGCATTGGAAAGATTCCATGAAGGAGTAAAGCAAAATGCTACAGAATTAAATCTGTTCCCTTATTTTATTTGAACTTTGATAACTAATGTTGGGAGGGGAAGAAAAGACTATCTAGTTTTAAGTCTTCAAAAGCCATGGAGGAGAAGGATGACTTTTGCACACAGCACTAAGATGCCTGAGAAAGAGATGATCATAACTAAGGGCCACAATTCCCAGACAGCTGCTTGGTGAAAACACAAATTTGATCTTTTTTAGGTTTCTAAAAGCAATCAGCAAAATGTTAAGGGGGCTTTTTGAGTTCTATATTTGAACCCAAGGTAAATCTACATATTCCTGCATGCAGTGTCCAGCTAAATGAGGACTTGTTTTGGAAGCTCTGCTTCTAATCAGAGTGAAGCTTCATTTTAGACTTCTCTGAATGTATTAAGTTACCCTCTGATTTGCTCGTTAAAAGTACCCAAAGGGAGAGCAGAAGGGCTCACTGGTTATATTCTTGCAACTCTCCCCTAGTTGGTTAAGACCAAGGATTTCTCCTTCTCTCTAATAAGCAATGAAAGGGTTAAGACAGAGTCGTGAGTTATTGCCCAAGTTTTACTGCACTCCTTCCAAATGATCCCTGATCATGTTACAGATATTGCACAACTGACCTCTTTCTTAATCAGCAGTGTCTTATGTTGAAGGGTATGTCTATTTTATTGGAGTTTCCCAGATCCATAATGTTTACATGTATGCATATTCTGTTCCCTTTTTCCATGCCCTTTACTGTGCCAAACTCAGGATGGAATCCTGTCTCTGGGAATGAGTAACACTGCCACTTTATGCACATTCTCCAGCTGCTGTCTGTTTTATTACCACCAACTATGCAATAAAAAACCCTTCCTGATCACTCCAGCAGGATAACTTATAACCTAGATGGTCCTTCCCAATTCTGTTTGTCCCAGATTCTAGCAAATTGAATCGGTGTCAATTAATGAGATCACTTGACCGTTTACTGACGCTTTCAAAGTACAGAAATACAACCAGAAACCAGCCTGTTCATCTTAGCACCCACCCCAGATCAATTTATAGACATGGCTAAGGATTAGCAATGGAATGCAGAGCTGCCATTCACCTCTGACTCACCGATTTGAATTCAGGGAAGTGGCCAAAATTGACTGAGCACCAAATACTTGGCCATTGCTTTTGGCAGTTCAACTATCAAGCTGCCTATGAGAAATGAGTTGTGTTCTTAGTCTAGCTCCTGATGGGCAATTATTGGGCCATTAAAACAGGCATTACATTTAGCACAAGTTGGCCATTTTTGGGGCAGTCTTGGCTAAGGACTTTGGGGACTGAAGTCCCCTCATCCTTAGACGAGGTCCATTCAGAGTAGGAGGCAACGTGGGAAGTTTACACCATCTAGGTTGCCTTTGATAAACCAGTTTTATGGATAAATCGGACTTCCATGAGCACTAAAAGTTCACTCCAGTGTAAATCAACTGATTTCTGTTTGAAGCACAGAACAAATGTTTTCAAAGCCTCTCCAGCAGTGGGCAGGTGTCACCGCTGCTTCAGCATCCTAACAAACAAGACAACAGCAGCTGCTACTCGAATCATATTGAATAGGAGAAGTCAAGTCTGCTGACCAGAATGTTATCACCACATCCAGTATCTTCTGCTTGGAAAATAAAAGCCTTGACTTTGTCTTCAGCATTTCCTGTTCAGCAGGAGACAGCTGTTTGTTCCCTCTTTTACAGGAGGAGTGGAAAATGTTTGCAATTCAGAACAAGTAGGTTTTAAATTCTGTTATCCTCAGCTCTATCAATGGGTTGCACGTGGAGTCTTGGTTTACCCTTGAAACAACTGTTTTGTCCTGTTTTCCAAGTGCTGTCCCTGATTCCTCAACAAACTAATGCTTTATGTGCCCAGTGTTTGTAAAGAACACCATGAAAAGCTATTTTTGGCTAAATTATAATCAAGCCTGCACCAAACAAACAAATCTATCTCAGCCGGAGAACAAATGTCATGTCGTGTACCCCATGCCATATTCCTAACACAGAACTTTGTTCCCTTCTCACACTTCCATTCCAGGAAGAGACAAATGGCTTTAAGTTCACATTTCTTGTAGTTTCCTTAGGTGTGGAAGACTCAAGCTCTCACCCCATGGTCCTAATTTAGTCTCTTTGAGAGCTGTTATCATTTGGACCACCATATTTAGAGAGGATTTAAAATGGCTTGTAAGATTGCCCAGTCTTGTCAGTATGTTGTATTCAAATGGATTCACCTGTTGGGTTCCCGTGTCACGTGGGGAAAGGAACTGCTGTTCAAGCACACTGTGGGCCAGGTGAGGAGATGGAAGGAAAAAACAGCAGCATGGAACATCGTAATGGGCTAGTCCAGTATCAGCCACGGCCTTGGCCCATGTTCCAAGGAGAATGGGCATCAGAGTCTCTCTGTTCCCCAACTGCCATAGGCGTATACCTGTTGAGTAATAAAAACTAACCAGGATAAGTTAAGGAGAGGAAAGGGTTTTGCTGAAATGCTGCTCACTACATAAAATTTATGGCACTAAAGGGCTCTTGGGCTTAACAGCAGGAAATATCTGCCTGGCATCCATACAAGAACGAGGTGTGAGCCGACAGATTGTTAGAATCTTGCAGCGTTTCATCCACCTTAGGTGAGTTTACTTTGGATTGCAGGCTGCACCAGCTGGCATCCCAGGGGAAGTTTGCTCACTGCATTACGCAGTAGATTCCTTTTGGTTCCTAAAGGCTGATGTGGTTGCCCAGTGTGGGTGGCACAGCCTGCAGTGGATCCTCAGTTCTGGGAGACCCTGCTTGATAAACATTCTATTGATAGAGCTGGGTGGAGGACCGTCTATGGCATCACAAAAGGAATGGAAAAGATCTGGTTGTGTTGGCCTTAGTATTCCTCCCAAAATTCATGGGTCAGGGTATTTAGAGCCCCAAATTGAAGGAAGGCTAAGGTGGTGGTTTATCATAATGGTACAGAGCAAATAATGTAGGAAGGTGGTGGTAGGAGGGACTTAAAGATGACTTTCAAAGAAAAGGAAAAGTGTGCCCCTTTTTTTTGCTGCTTTCTGATGTAAAAAGACCTGAAAGATTTTTTTTTTTTCAATAAAGAGGGTGTGTTCGGGTTTTCTTATCAATCTCCCTGTTTTGTGGGAGGACTCTGGCGAGGGCTGGAGAACTGGTAAGAGACTAGAAATGAGTGAAGCATTAACAATTGAGAGAAGACATTTTTAGTCAAGGCTGTTCTTTAAAAATGTTTAATACCTCTGTCACACCCATTCCTGTCAAGCACTGGGATGAAAAGTTGTTTGTGCAAATGGCAGTCCCTGTGCCCCTTTAATGGAAGGCTGAGAGAGCTCTAGTCCTCCAAAAATCCACTACCAAAAACAGGGAAGGAGGAAAAGACTTTATATTTCTAAGGTAAAAAAATAAGCAGAAACCATTTCTTAACTTTCTGGGCCTTCCCTCATGAGGAAGCAAGAAGGCGGCAGCGTGGGGAGAGGCAACATGATCTCTTTGCAGGATATCATCAAGATGAACTGTGATGACTGAAACATGGATGGTTCTTCTCCAACACAGTTGTTTTCCAGTCAGATGAGCTTCTGGCCTACAGTGGAGCAGCAAAAGGAACCTCAGTTTGTGTCAGTAACTGCCAACAGATAAGTGCCTGTAAATCATGTCTGAGCAGTTATGAATGAAAGAACAGGATCTCATGGGTAGTGATCTGTTTCTCAAAGGTTGCCTCCCTCTCTCTTGCCAAATATGCCCCAGATATGGTCAAGGAGATAACAGATTAACATCCTAAAAGTCCCATTTATGCACCAACTTTGTCTTAAATGATGAGCTGCAGCTAAAAGGGCACTGAATAAACCATCGCCAACAAGAGAGTTGAGCCATGTCTGCACAATGAAGCTGTACTCACTTAACTAAAGCCATTTCAAAATTAATTTAGGGCCATTCTTCCTGGTGAAACTTACCAGCAGAATTATACTGATATGCCAGTATAATTGTGCTGATAAAATTCACCATGTAGACTAACACACTATATCTGCCTGGGTGAACACTTATTCTAGAAAGTGGCCATTGTGGGAGTTATGCCAGTTTAAATATAGTCACATAAATATACAGGTAGAGTTCTGCCAATAAATTTCTCTTTCAAAATGCAGCAGTCTTGTGTTCTGTGATTGGTGTTAAAAGGAGTAAGAAGGATGCACTAGTGGATAGGGCATTGGGGAGCTCTATTACCATCTCAGGCAAGTCCCTTAATCTGCGTTAGGTCTCAATTCCCCAGCTGTACAATGCGGAGAACGCTTCCCTGCTTCGCAGGGCTGGTGTGTGAGGAAAACATAATACTCCATTAATGAGGGTGAGGTGTCTGGATTCTATCATGATGAGCAACATTTAAAAAGGGCACCATTGACCAATTGCGGGGTGTTCATAACCCTTGTATACATTGGTGCCCAGCCCACCACACCCATGCTGCCTACTCAAGAGGAGGTGGTTGCCCTACTTCTGTACATATCCTGGATCCAGTCTGGCAAGAGGTGCTCATGTCAGGCCTATCAGTGTGGGACTTGTATAAGTGGAAACTGTAAATAGGGGCCATGGTGTTAATTTATTCTTAATATTCATTCTCAATACTCAGGATAAAGACAAATGAAATGTCCCTTGAATGTCATTCTCTAGCATGGGGGCTATAGCCTACTTTAGTAACATGGGTACTATGACTTTATAGGCCGCTTCCTACTCCAGTTTTGCATTTTTTAGATCTGTGCTCTTCAGGACAGGACATTATCATCATCTTTGTCTGTCCACCTTACTTTGAGCACTACCCCAATAGAAATCCTATACACTGTCCTGGATTTGTCTGAATGAAATATTGCTGCATGATGAAAATATCACTGCTTTCCTACCGAAGTCCCTCGTCTTGGAATTCTGTAGGGCTGTGCTCAAAACCTAAGGCAGGAAACTGATCAAGCTGCAGTGCTGAGGGAAGGCTGAGTTGTAGAACGCTGCTTTGAGGCTGGGGAGCTCTGGTTTGTAAAGTTTAGGGGAAAGATCAACTGTTTTTTCTTGCCTTTGGAAGAGCTCACCCTGGAGGCCTCAGGTTTGTGGCATCTTGAAGACACTCCCATAGTACAGTAGCAGGTTTGGGGATTTTTTAGGTGGTAAGTAATAAGGATTGTGTGGATTTTGTTCCAGAAGAGGCTAGAATGTGCTCTCATTGGGGATTTTTGCAGACTAGATTAAATCAAACTGGAAAGAGAGAGGGGTAGATGAAAGGAGCAGCACGGAGGGAACCAAGTCTTCAGTGGTGTTGGCTGTCATCCTGCTTGTACCGGTGGAGGGAACATGCAGGGCCTGTGCTGCAATGAGCAAGTGACTGGAACTGACACTTGCTTTATATTAGGTTGCAGCATCTCTCCCCCATGGAACTGGAAGGGGAAACACTGGCCAATTAGTTGGGATGTTGATCGCCTTTCTGAGTGGAGGTGCTAGGCTGGATTTAACCTGCTCCCGTGGTTTCTCCTATCTGCACTACTTTTTTATTGCTCGGTCGGGGACAGGAAGTATTTCTAAAGCCAGCAGCAGCAGCCCATGTGTAGTATGATGCTGGCCACCAGATGGCAGTGCAGCCTGTGAAATGGGTAAGCCATAGGCATAGAAATGAGATGAAGAAGGAAGGGATGTTGTTTATAGGGAGGAGATTGAGACTCACAGGAGGGACCAGATAAAAAGGGCAATTTGCACTTCGAACTTCTGCAGTACTGTGAAAGCACTGAATCAACTGCAATCCATTCCTGCATCTGAAAAAGCCAGTGAACATCTAAATTAACGGGCGGATCGCTGCCCCAATACTGGGGAAGGGCGGGGGTGTCGTTGAGCCTCTCGAGGAGCGCACACAATACCATGCTGCCCTGATTTCCCTGACACCGAGCAGAAGAGCATTGACCTCCTAGGGTTGCACTGTCAGATGCTCCAGAGGGTGAACCCTGAACATGAGCTCTGCGGCGTTCTTAGGGTGAGATTCCACCCTATACACTGCTTTACACAGGCCCTGGCATAGGGAGCATGTGCAGAGCAGGAGGGGACAGTTCTAGGACACATTGTTATGGCTGTTCTGGTTTGTGCTGCATGCTGGAGGCTGCTGTAACTTAGAGCATCTGTTTGAAGCTGCTCAGTAGCTTAGAATGTTTCAAATAAGCCCTGAGGAGTCTGGGTTAGTGGGCAGAGTGCAAGGTGCAGGAGTCAATGTGATTTACCTGCCTATCGCCACATGTGTTGGGTGTTCAAGATTTTCAAAAGTGGATGCCTCAAATTTTAGGTGCCCAACATGACACCCCTATTAAGGGGCCTAATTCCAGATGGCAGTTTCAGGCCTCTTTACAGTGTCTAGAGTTAGGCACATGAAATCCCTAATCTCACATTTACAAATCTTGCCCATAAAATACATACATAGAGCTCAAGCAGTTTAGCGATGTAACTTCCCTCGCAAAAAATCATAGCTGAGCCCGTGGCAAGCATGCAAAGTTTTATAGCCAATGGAAAAATTGTGACCTCATTATGAGCAACTGACTATCCCAATCCATAACGTGGCTGGTAGCAACAGTATATTATGTTATCGCAGTCCAAGCCTTTACCAGTTATGAAGGAATGCATGAGCAAGGCCATGAGATCCTACGCATCTCTGAGCCAAATGACTAAATCTCCCTGTGGATACAGACTGCACAATAACTGCACTTTGGCTGACAGTGGCCATTAATCATTAACTTTTGGCCAGAGGAATAGATACATTCTTGTTTTTCACCCTTGACTGCAGGGTTGATGATGGCAGATGCAGCAGAAAATGAAAAGTTTTATAAGCAATATAAGCAGTCATGAGCTGAAAATATGCTAGCATTGAATACATTTGAGAAGGGGCCAAATCATGCACGGTGTGACTGTATGAGATCTCTCCTCTGGTGCTTTAAATAGTAACTAGAATGTCTCTGGTAAAGTCATAACCTCAGCAGCCTCAAATGGGACAATACTTTCTGTAAGGTTTATTTACACTGCTCCAAGAAATTTCCTGGAGTGTTGACGTGTTTTTTATGTGGATTTCCTCCTTATCTGTGTGAGCTTCATGTTTGGGACCTAAGCCAGTTCAGTTTGGAAGGGGGCTAAACAAAACAAAAGATCTGGCTGTTGAGGTGATTGGTTAGAAAAATCACAAAACGGGAAGGCTTTAGCTTGAGTATTTGTTTCTAGATAGAGGGCAAGCCGGCTGCAATGGCAGTTTGCCAGACAGCCGAGGGTGTTTGCCTGAACTGCATATGTGCTTACACACAGCGATTTCAAAGTCAACAGAATCCCAAGGCAATGAAGATAAAGACACTGTATTAGCAGCAGTAAAAGGAAAGGTGCTTGTTGAATGGGTTAAACATTACGGGGCCACAAGAATTAAAGTTAATCTGAATTTTTTCATCAGAGTCCATGACTGAACCTCACCCCAGTTTCCTCTTATTTAAAAAAAAAAAAAAAAAAAAAAAAACTTTTCTCCCAAAATGTCTTCTGGGTGCTTTCTGACTACTGGCAAATTGTTTTTTCTAAGTTCAAGGCATATAAAATGAGACAGAATTAGAGAACTCAGAGGTTTCTGCTTTTGGAAAAACACTGTTTTAGGATTTTTATTTACTTTTAATGTCTCTGATACTGCAGGTTTATGCAATCCAGTTGCTCCCAGTGAATTCTTCATGCTGTTGGCTGAGTGGTTGAATTCAGAATAATTTGCAAGGAACTCCTGAGTCTGTAAAATCTGTCTGGTTCGGGCAGAGATTAGAAATGTGTCTGTTTAAACCTTTTGGATATCAGTGCTCATCTCAGTTTTCACTTCAAACTGGAAGGTACACTTCTAGCCCTTTCCATTTCTGAGAGACCTTTGAAATTAACCAAGGGGCTAGGGGTGTGGATCTATCACCAGCCCAGTTTGCTGAAATTCACAGGTTATTCCTAGGCCTCCCATCTCTTCCCAAGCCCAGCTGTGCTGTTTTCTCTGCTGTTCAGAACTGTGGACAGGAAATCATTTTTAGTGCACAACCTTATTGACCCTACAAACATGAAAAACACAACACACTGGATGGCGTGCACGTGTGTGTGTGCTAACTATAAACACACACATATAGATACTGCTTTTCGTATACAACTCTTGTAACATCTACTCCAGCTGGTGCCTCAGACTGAACAAACACTCAGTTAAATATACATAGAAATGCAACAGTCACTTTTATTGGGGGCGACGGGAGACTTGACCAAAGCTTTGTTTTTAATAAAGCTTAAATGGTAGGATCCAATTTTAAGTTGTGACCCTTTAAATTCCCATTCAGCCTTGTTAGCCAACTGGATTATCTTCTAGGGGTATGTCTACACTATCCGCCGGATCGGCGGGCAGCGATCTCTCCAGCGGGGATCGATTTATCATGTCTAGTCTAGATGCGATAAATCGACCCCCAAGCCTTCTCCCATTGGCTCCTGTACTCCACCACCGCAGAGTCGACGGGGACGGGGGAGCGGCAGCAGTCGACTCACCGCGGTGAAGACACCACGGTAAGTCGATCTAAGTACGTCAACTTCAGCTACGTTATTCACGTAGCTGAAGTTGCATAACTTAGATCAATCCCCCTCCCCCCCCCCCCCGCGTAGACCAGGGCTAAATGCAGAATTGCAGCATGGATGGGAATTAGACTGTCATTTGCACTTCCCCTGTGCAGCGATGTCTGGGATTCAGACCCAGCAGCTAGATGGTTATCTATCTACATTTTATTTAAATTCAGAATAAAGTGTTGCCAACTCTCACAATAATTTCATGTTTTTACTTAAAGCCTCAGCATATGGTTAAGGGACAATCTCAGCTTTCCTTTTTTTTTTTATATATAAAAAAGGTTAATAGATTTCTTGGTTACAGTGAAAAACCTGAAAACATGACCAATTAATTTCATGACTCAAATAAAAAACCAGATGGTTGACAATAAGACTAGCTTGTATATAGCACTTTTCATCTGTAGCTCTCAAAGCACTCCACAAAGAAGATCCGTATCATTATGTCCATTTTAGAGATGGAGAAACTGAGGCCACTCTAAATTTGGCTACAAAATCCTAAAATTTTAAAAATCTCATGATTTTGGGTGCTTCACTCATGATTTTTGAAGACTTGGGGTTGGCAATACTGAATATAGAATATCCATGCTGTAATATCACTTCAACTATGAGCACCCTCAAAAGGGTTTTTTTTTTTTTTTTTTTTAACAAAGCTTAAATGTTGGTGCTAAGTTTTAAGTTGCAACCCTTTAAATTCCCATTCAGCCTTGTTAGAGAACTGTATTCTATATTAACAAACCAGAAATGCAGCATGGAAGGAAATGAAAGTTAAACCTTTAGCAAGTGGGGGTCAGATGTGTGATGAGCCACAACAGGGTGGGCACTGCTTGGCTGTTGGTGTCCTTTCTGTTGTGTTGGAAAGTATAAACTTGTCTGAGTTTGCTTTTAAGGTAGTATTGTTAAAAAGTTCACCTGGTTATACTGAAAAGTGGAAGTGGCTGCTCTTAAGTGAATCTTTGATCTAAAGACAATCACATACCTACCTAAAGCGTATGGGTATGCAAAGCACCCTTCTTTCAGGCTAAATGGAAGAAGCAACTAAGCCCATTTTAAATAGTGATAACTGGAAACAAAAGAAGTCACTGCCCAAGGCTTGGGGATGCAGGGTAAAGCCTGGGCAAGAACTAATCCAGGGAGATTGAGGGAATTCCCTGAGACTGGCTTCAAACACAGGAGCTAAGGAATTGTTTGGCAAGCTGTGTGAGCGAGAGAGGCAGTTGTGAGCTTGGTCCTGGGAGGGAGCACCAAGAGAGCTCCTGAGGACACAGGACTGGCTGAAGGGGCAGACTTGGAAATTGTGAGCAAGGAAACTGCTTTCTATTTGTTTCCTACTGTGTTCACGGCAACAGAACTTTGTGGACAGTCTTTGCAAATAAACAATCCCTAGCGCAATGGAGGCCTGGTGCATGAGCAGGTCTTCCAGTATTCCCAGTTCATTTCTGTAGCTCTTCAGTTGGTTCACCGCTATGCCAATCCAGAAAAGCCCAATCAGCTAAGATTTGTCTATCTGGAAAGTGGAACCAAAATAACCATATACACCTTTAGTTATCCCAGTGCAAGTCTGTGTGTAGGCATTTATTTCAGAGCAAGTGTGTCCTGTAATTCACAATAGTAAAAAAAAATCAGTGTAAACTACGTCAAAATAATCTTATCTAGCACTTTTCATCAGTAGATCTCAAAGCCCTTCACAAAGGTCAACATCATTATCACCCTTAGTTTCGCCATCTGTGACATGGGATGTCTGCACTGCAATCAGAGGTGTGATTGCAACATGCATAGACATACCCAAGCTAGCTTTGATGTAGCTAGATCAAAGCTAGCTCAAACAAGAAAAGCAGCATACCCCTGGCAGCTATAGAGATTTGGCCTCCGACGTACAGCCCCGCCCAGGATCCTGGGTATGTACTAGAGCGCAGATAGGGATGATGAGTTTACATTTAAAAGGGAAGTTTTATAGCAGGGGTGAAATACTGGGGGCAGCTGGGAATAGCTCTCAGGAAAGGATGACTCAGCTAAGACAGCTGCCAGCCAAGAAAAGGATTTGTGGACTACTGCTCCAAGCTTAACAAATCAGCCAGAATGGAGGACAAACCCATGTGGTGTTCCAGGGGGATGCTGTGATCTAGGGGGTTGCTGCGCTGGGGATGGGTGGAGGCAGGGTTAGCAGAGGGTGTAATACATGTTGGGCAGTCTTGATGCAGCCAGGGAAGAGGAGCAGACTCAGGGTGATGGAGAACTGAGGCAATCCAGCTCCGCCTAAGGAGAGGCTGTGTGGGGAGACGCGGGAAAGCCATGTCACAGCGCTGCAGGAGCAAGCCAGGGAATCCGTTAACATGGATGTAAATCCAGGCTGGAGTCTGCCAACTGCAATTCTGTAGCTTGTCGGCTCTCTGGGGCAAGGACTGCCTGTGTGTGCATGTAGCACGCTGGAGCCTCTCTGCATTGCCCCATAAAATAATAACCCAACCGTTGCAGATTTAGGTTCAGCAGCATCGTCCCATGCACTACAAACCTCATCCTACTATTGTGCCAGCCCAGGGCTTCTGCCCTCCAGTGGCATTCATTGGCAGAGCATGGGAAGTATAGGCCCATTCATCTTCCTGTGCGGCAAGACCTATCCTTTCCCCCCTGCTCCAGGGTTGAACTTTTGCAGTGCAGGCTCTATGCTGGGATCATGGATGCAGGTGAGGACTTGGTTGGAGTTTGCTGAATGCAGGGATCCAGTGTAAGCAAATGACCTGCACCTAGTAATATTTCCTGGGAGTCATTCATTCCCATAGCACAGCTCCCAGATCCTTCCGGCACTGCTGTTTATCCCTTCTTTATATACATGCACCCTCTCCTTTTTCAAGCCATGTATCACAGCCACCTTCCCTTTAAGCACAGAGCACCAGATAGGAGGCCCTTGGCAGCCCAATGTAGTTCCTCCTGCTTCAGGCCCGGAGGTGACTGCTCAGTGATGTTATGATTCCTTTGCTGCTCTCCTCCCAGTGGCTTTGCTTCTGCAGCATCCCCAGATCACCTTAGCTCAGAGCAAGGGCTCAGGACTGGGATCTGAACCCCCAGCCTTCCCCATAGCCATGACATGGCCTATGTACATTCATTCTGAATCAGTCCTGCTTTATACGTGTACGAAAGACCTCCAGAGAAGGTCACAGGAAGTGGTGTGAAGGGTTCAGTGGCAGTCAGGTTCTCAGGATCAGTATTAAACATATACCCAGGCACAATGCTGCGGGGTACTCTGCTGCCAAACCCACTGTGAGACTTAGAACAGAGGCTCTCACCGCTTGTGATCATTAAAAGACCTCATGGTACTTCTGATAAGAAAATAGGGCTTAGTTATCTCCATGCTCTGGTCAATTCTAGTTTGAGTGATGATGTTCTGCTTCCCCAAAGTCCTATGCAGTTTTGATTGGCTGCCGTATTCCTTTCTTCCATTCTTAAAGCGTTGTGTTGATGTTCATGGTGAAAACAGCAGCTGCCTTCCACCCCAGAGGCAGCTGCATTCCTGTTTTTTCTTTCACTGCTGATTTTTTTTTATTCCGAGACTTCCAAGCTTTTGTATTTCCTTTCTCGCCAGTGGAGCTCTGGTTGGAATAAAATGTGTTTCCTGTGTTGGGAACAGAGCCAGCTGGTTCCCAGCTGGGGTTCATTGTCTGGAGCCAAGAAAGGCCGTGTGTGGCTGACATTCAGAGTCAGTGGTGGGTTGACACAGAATTTCTCTGTTCCAGGGGTTTGTACGGTTACTGATCTCCTGACTGGCAGCTGGATATCAGTGCCTGAAACTGATGAGAAGTCTGGAAATGGCCCTAACGACGTTTGGTGCTTTGTTTTACCCTGGGGTGCCCAGGCCTCTTAGCACAGCACCACTGACCCTGCCACGCTGTTCCACTAAACACCAATGTGAACCCCAGACACAGGGAAGACTTGGCTGTTGATGAGCCAATGACAGCAGAGCTGGGGCGTGACCATAGATTTATGGAGAGCCCCAGGCTGGGGATATGTAGGGGAGTGACAGCGTGGTGGGGCTCCCCACCCTTTTGGCTTTTCAGGAGAGCCTGACCTCATCCTACATGATACCAGATGCTCTCTCCCCTAACACGCTATGTGTTGCTCAGCACAGTTTGAACTGCACCCGGCTGTAACTGTAGTCACATTACACTACTGATCGTTTGCCTTGCATTTCTACAGCTCCGCTTGTCCCCAAGGGTCCATCCACTAGGCACAGAAATCACTTTGCCTACCACTAAAGTGCCAGCCACCCGTTACCCATACTGGAGTTTGGCCAGGGCTAACCCCCAGACTCTTGCAAAAAAAGTGCCATGGGATCTTTGACCAGGGCTCCTGAGAGGTGGAGCCTGAGAGCTGGCAGGCACCACCTCCAGTAGCGTAGCACCTTCTACCACCATGCTGGGGCAACGCTTTAATATGGACTGGGAGGAAGTGCAACCCCTATCAGCGGCGCTGACTTCTAGTTTTCCCCAGGGGTGCTACACCCTCCCTCCATTCCGAGGCCCCGCCCCTGCCCTCAAGACTCTGTCCTCGCTCCGCCTCATCTCACCCCCACTCCACCGCCTCCCCAAAGTCCTGCCTGCCTGCTGCTCGCTGCTCTCCGCCCTCCCCCAAACCCCTCCCTGAGCCTCCAAACACAGCTGTGGGTGGTCAGTGCTGAGCACCCACTTTTTTTCTGTGGGTGCTTCAGCCTCAGAGCACCCACAAAGTTGGCGCCTATGCCCCCTATGAATCACCAGGTCTACTTCCTGCAGCACCTCGATGTCTTCGGAGATCTCTGATCCAGCACGGGGTAGCCCTGACCCTGCTGTGATCACAACCTGAGGAAGCATGGCAGGCAGCTGTTAAGAGACCCGAAAAGATTGAATCATTGGGGGTGGGGGGGAGGGGAAGGGGGAACAATTTGCCTGCAGGATTATGGGGTAAAACTCTCAAAAACATCTAAGTGACTTAGGAGCTGAAGTCACAGTGAAAGTCACTTAGGTACTTTTGGAAAAAGCCTGAGGAAAAGTGGGTCTAAGCAGGGGTAGTGTATAGAACAGTGGTCCCCAAACCTTTCATGTTGGGAGTGGGGTGCAGACAAGGGTAAGGGGGCTGAGGCTGGGGGCAGGGCTGGGGCCGGCAGCTAAGGCTGGGGTGCGGGGCTGTGTCTAGGGCCAGGTGCAGAGCCATGGCTGGGAGTCAGGACCACAGCTAAGGGCAGAGCAGGGACAGGGTGCGGCTGGGTGGCCCTACTGGGCCCTCCCACGCAGTTTGGGGATCACTCGTATAGAACTATTTTAAGTACGCCATTAGTGCACGAGCCCTCTTGTGGTGTCCATCACAAACCACCCCAAGCAGCAGTGTGAGCGTAGCTAGGCCTGGCAAGGGTGGGTCTATTTCCTAAACACAACTGTCAATCAACCCAGCAGTGCCCATGGGCGTTCCTTCACGTTGTTTGTGCAAAGAGCAACAGATTTGCCCATTGGCGGCAGGAATGGGCTCCTAACCCAGGCACGCTGGCATGGCCAGTATGTGCAGAGGCCCTTGTGAAATGGGCAAGGGCAGTGCAGCCGCAGCGCTGGGTGTGTGTGAGCTGCTTGTCTGGGGTGAAAGGGGTGATAAATGTCTGGCTGTCTGAGGCAAATGGAGCTGTCTCATAGCTCAGGAGAGCGCTGGCCCAGCGCTATCAATCGATGATGCTGAAGGTCTCGCCTGGGCTTGTTAAAGCCCAATCTGCAGAGGAACGAACGGGCACAGTCCACAGTGCCTGCACTATTTTCATGGAGGAGAACGAGTTGGAAGAAACCACAGAGTCATGCAGGACCAGAATAGAAATAAAGGCCGTTTGGGCCCTGTATAGCACTGATGGGAGAGAGCCAGGGTTGAAGGGGCAGCTATTGCCCCCTGTAGGAGCAGAGGGAATGAATGGGAGGGATCCCTGTCCCTGGGCTCATCGGTTCCTGCAAGGTCTGAATCATGCACTTGGCAAATCTCTGCAGGAGGCGGTTGGCACTCTGTAGGCAGGTCCGGGCAGCCCCTACCTGCACTCTTTCCCCCAGCCACGGGCAGCCCTGGGACAAGCTCCCAAACAACAAACTGATTTTGCTGAGACAGGAAAATCTCCCAATGAGAACAAAGGAGCAGCACATGGATCCCTCAGGGCAAGGGGAGCAGGGAACCAGGGTGTGTTCCCTTGTTGGGGCAGAGGGCATCCTCCTCCTTCCACCTCCTGAGTCCTGTGTGCGGGATCCGGTAGAAGGGGTTTCCCATGGCAGACTCTCACCTTGGCGTCTGAGCTGTTCCCTTCCCCAGTGGGAGGGAGGTGCGGGTCCTGCTCTGCCTGGGATCTTTAGGTAAGTCTAGTTCAGTGGCTTTTCTATCCTTTGGACCTATCCTGTTGACACACACACCCAATGCATGGATTCGCCTAAAGCAATTTACAAGGCTCCAAGAAAAGGAACCTGTTTGCTGAGCAGGAGCTGAGGACTTTTCAGGCTGGATGGAGGCTCTGAGAGAGGGGCTCTGGGCCTTGGTTTGGGGCTGTGTCAGATCATCACAAACTATAAATGCTTTGGACAAGGGTGTTAGAAACAAGCTCTTCACCTTTGCAGGTGCCAATGGAATTGGAGGCAGAGCAAATGCTGAGGACTCGCAGGAGCAGATTCCCAGGAGTTGAAGCTGGGTTACTGAGTGGACAGCAGATACCAAGTTGTGGTCACTGCAGGGGGCAGAGGTGAGAGAATTAGCCTGGGAGCAAGAACCACTCTGGGCGGGGGATGCAGATTTAAATGGTTTGGTCCAAGGATCTCTGGAGCAAAAGGTTAAGGTGCAAAAGCCCTGGGCCCAGAGTATAGCTGCATTGGAACAGGCAAGTTGGAGCTGCAAAGTAGGGTGACCAGATGTCCCGATTTTATAGGGACAGTCCCGATTTTTGGGTCTTTTTCTTATATAGGCTCCTATTACCCCCCACCCCCGTCCCGATTTTTCACACTTGCTGTCTGGTCACCTTAAGCTGGAGTCCTGTTAGCAGAGGGATCAAATACACAATAAGAGGCATCTGGTTACTGCAGGCGCCTTTTAAAATCCATCTGCAAAAGTTAATCCTAATCAGTTGCTCCTATGCCATGCAGATGATCACAGCACGAACCCTTAGCTAGAAAACTGTATCTAGCGAAGGGCTGGAGTGAGAGGCCACAGACTGATGGCATGTTTCCTCTACTCAGTCACCCCAACCCTACCTTCTCCCCCTTCCTAGCGGTGGTGAGACATTGGAGTGTGGCATCCCTCTTACACTGCAGGAGGATCTGCTCCCAACCCTGCAGCTTCACTGCTATAAAAACAGGGGTGCTGGTTTAGTGTGTGAAAATCTTGAAGGGCCAGGTACATTTGCAAGCTGGGTAAGTGCGGGGGAGGCAGCCGAAATGGCCAGTTATGCAGCTGATGCAGGCATTAGCACATCTGGACTGCCCAGGTTTGGAAATACCTAGACCTGGACTTGAGAGCCTATGGAGCATCACTGATTATTAATGTGTGGTTTTTCATGGTAGTTCGTACTATGTGCTTTCCAGACAGACAACTAGGAATGAGCCCACCCCACGGAGTGTGCCATCTAAGGACAGACACACACCAGTAGGGATAATGAGAAACATCAGCTAGTGTCTAGCCAAGATTTGGGCCCTGTTACACATGGGTGCACACAGTGCCTGGCACATGCTGAGAGCCAGTCCCTGCCCCAAAGAGCTTGCAATCTAAATAGACAAGAGAGATGAAGAATGGGAGAAAGGAAGTGCTATTAGGGCCCTTTACCAGTGTGAAACTGAAGCACAGAGTGATTCAGGGACTTGCCCAACATCACCCAGGTAGCCTGCAAACCCAGATCTCCTGAGTCACAAACCAGCACCTTAACCACCAGACCAGACTTCCCACCTCACCACACCCCTCAAGAACAAGATTCCCTGTAAGCCCCACAGCCGAACTGGCGCTTAACTGAGGGCAGGGGAGCGTGTACCAGGCCTAGGGCTGCATGAAGGAAGGCATCGGGCTGCTCCTGTGACTGAGTTCTCCCCAGGGGCAGCACCAGGCACCAGCGCATCAAGTGCGTGCTTGGGGCAGCAAGCCGTGGGGGGCAGCCTGCCGGTCGCCGTGAGGGCGGCAGTCAGGGAGCCTTTGGCGGCATGCCTGCGGGAGGTCCACCGGTCCCACGGCTTCAGCAGCAATTCAGCGGCGGGTACCGGCGGACGTCCCGTAGGCATGCCGCCGAAGGCTGCCTCACTGCCGTGCTTGGGGCAGCAAAATACATAGAGCCGCCCCTGGTTCTCCGCACGCATCCTTTCAGTCACAAGGGCCTGTGGTTTAGATTCAGAGAACAGCAAGACAAGCTGGAACAAACTCCAAGTTTCCCCAGGACCGACATAGGCACTGAACCCGCTCAGCTCCCTCCTTAAAGATTGCAGGGAATTTCGGAGAGTAGAGGCGCTCGCCCTGGTCTCTGGCCTGCTGTGCACAGATTGATTCTGTAAGTGTCTGCATTCCCAGGGTGCAATATGCATCCGGTTGGCCTCGGGCTGTGGAATCCTTTGACAAGAGAGATGGTCTTGAAGTGGGAAATACTCTTACACGCCACACCAAATTCTGGCTCTATGGAAGTCACAGGGAACTTTCCCATTGACTCCAATGCAGCCAGGTTTTTCACCCTCTGATTTCAAAGGGCTTGGGATCAG
Source organism: Terrapene triunguis (assembly GCF_002925995.2). Classification (NCBI taxonomy): domain Eukaryota; kingdom Metazoa; phylum Chordata; order Testudines; family Emydidae; genus Terrapene; species Terrapene triunguis. The sequence goes on along the minus strand of NW_020664488.1, from coordinate 469,362 downwards.
GGCCCTTGTCTTGAGTTCCATGGCTACAAGTCCTGCTCTAGCATGGCTTCAGCCTGCGGCATTCCCACCTTCCCTTGTGGGCTGTGTTGGCTGGCCTGAGAGCACGACGTAGCACCAAATCCAGATTTCCATGTAACTTCCCCTTTACTGTATTAATGAAAAGCAGCCCAGAGGCACACCGAGAAGCAGCCATTGCTAAGCATGGGGTTCAGTGATCACTCGGGCCCAGGCCCTCACAGGTATTTAGGCACCCAGCTGCCATTGATTTTGGTGGCAGTTGGACATCAAAATAACTTTGAGTATCTAAGCCTCCGTGGGGCCACGTAAGGTGTTTGCAGGAGCTCTGCTTTATTCTGAGTCCGGTGGGATGCCTGCTACCAACTGGCTGTGCATAACACGAGTGCCACAGCGCCCCACCCAGACTCTTTGTCTGGGAAGCTCAGCCCTTAAAGGCACAGTGCCCACTCTAAAAGCCCGATGAGCCTTAACTGGCTTTGGCGGGTTGGACGTCATGCAGCAACATGATCAGTAGAGCAGCTTTGCTCCGTATAAACAGATGTGAATGCAGTGATTGAATACAAGTTTTATTGAACAAGCACAGAAATCTCACATCAAAAATCCACCCTGCTGGGCAGCGTATACTCACGCCCTTCACTGGAGACGATCCTTCATTCCAGCATGTCTGTACCTATCAACAGTCTTAGTGGTGCTATTATGATACACAGAATATACAAGTAATTACACAGATGGAAGCTGGGTCTCCATCCTGCCTGCCCATTATCTACAAGTATCTTACACCTTGGTTCAGTGCTAGAGATTCAAAATCTGCATTCAGCTACACCTGTGCAACCCCACGGCCTTCAAGGTGTAATTGGGGGCAGAAGTGGGCTATGTAATTGAGACCTAGGCCTTGGCTATGGTGGGATTTTAGCCACCAGAGCACCTGTACCAGTGCAGACCCCTAGTGTAAGGCATGATGTGCAGCCAAAGCAGTTTGTACTGGGCCAACAAACCCCAGGATAAACCACACTGGTGTAAATTGTGTCTACACCAGAGGTTTTGCATAATTGCAGCTCTACTGCTGGCTGAAATCCCAGTGCAGACAAGGCCTTAGTTAACAATACTGGTCTTAGTGATGCATGAGCCAGGATGGAATCCAGCTTGCACGCTCTCAGATGCGCTGTCTCAGCAGGGCTGATAGGAATAAAGCATATTTTGTTTCTGAAGCTCTGACTGATCCAAATGGCAGGCAGATCTGCAAGTCAGAAGATGCTGTTTTCACGGAGTCACTTTCAGCCAGGGAAAGCCAACTGTTAAGTGTTTCCAGGGAGAAACATTCGTTGAAATCTGTTCAGCACAGGCTCTGTAACCGCATAGCACAGGCTCTGTAACTGCTCCGTCTCCTTCCACTAAACCTACAGCTTGGCCCTAACAACTTTTTCTTTCCCTTTAAAAACTAACCCCACCTCGAATGGCATCTAAAACCAGCATTTCTTCTTTCCTGTCCATTAGCAGCCAGTCATACCAGCTCCAAGCTGGGTCACCAGAGCAGCAAATACCAAGGAGGGGATGTTAACGCAGAATCCTGGTAGCATCAAGTCCTTTCTGACAGGCGTGGTGTAAACCGTGCGTCACTGAAGAGGGGAGGTGTGTGCTGAAGTGGATGGGTGGGAGAGGGTCCTGTGGAGCTGCTGGCGCTCTCAGGGTTGCTTTGGGTTTGTCTATACGGCTCATGCACTCATTTAACTAAGCTGATTTAGAAGCTAATTTAGTTCCATCAGTGCCACCCCCCCCCCCCCACCATAGACACTCAAGTCCATTTCAGAAGGTCTCAAACCAGTTTCACTTAAGTAGATTACAAACTGTCTTCAGCTAACATGAGTTAAGACCCTCTTACACAGATTTAGCGGTGTGCACCTGCAGAGTTGTATCGGATTAAAATCCCACCTTCGGTGAAAGCAGAACGTGTCTGTGCGTGGCTCAGACCCAGCTCTAGATACCTGCAGGCTGTCTCAGACCTACCTGTGCAGCAGGGCAGGAAGAGCAAAGAAGGGCGAACCCAATCCACTGACCTACATTCCCCGCCTACAGTGAGCACACTCTGCTGTCATCTCACTCCCTGGTCTCTGCTTTCCTCCCTCTGGCTGTGTGTTGAGACAAAATGCAGCTTGCTGTACTGCACAGAGGCAGATGCTCCGGACCCAGGTGACCTAGTGGGAGAAGGACCTGGATTCAGACCCACACTGGACTGTCACATCCTGGTTACGGGGACACCAAGGTGGCGACATGGTGTGGCACAGCCTCATGTGCAGATTTGATGCCATCACGCTGCACCATGTCACATTCCCCTCACACCGCTATGACGTGGCTGTGCATGTGTCACATTATCTCAAGGCATCGTCGTCGTGTGTTTTGTGACGCCTGCTCCAAAGCTGGTGCTGGCTGGATCAGATACAATCTGCTCCGTCCTAACAGAGCAGACCCATGTTCCCTGGCCTGGCTCCTTCCCCCAGGTAGGAGGCTGTATGCAGTGTGCTGACAGCTGAGTCCTTTCCACGTGTGGGGTGGGTGTGCTGGGGGAGAGAAACGGACCCTCTTATTGCTCCCCCCGGGCTTTACCCCCTCAGGGATCTGAAGGGTGAGTTTCACAGCATGTAAGGGCGTCTCCCTGCGCCTACCCCTGGGGAAGGCACCAACACCCTGAGGACGGGGTGAGGAGCTCTGTTCTGCTCTCACTGGAGACCTCCACACAGTTTGCTGCCTCCTCCTATGGCTCTGACTCCATGATGGGGTGGGGGGTGCATTGGAGGTGCCCCCCTGGCTCTTCCACCCCACAGGGGACCACGACTGTTCTGCAGCTATGGGGGGCAGCCCTCCAAAGGCAAAACCCAATGGGAACGGAATCAGGGCATCGCCCCATAAGTCAAGGAGAGCAGTTGTCCTGGCCACCATCCATGGGCCTGGCAGCCGTCACAGCATCCATAACCTGCTGGGACAGGTGGATTTGCAAGGCAGAAACAATGACCGGATCAAAGCCTTGACCAGGTTTGTCATAGCTGGCCCATGACGGGCAGCGACATCAACAAAGTCTGCAATGGGATCGTCCAATGGGAGGAGGATTTAAACACAGACCCCACCCCCTCACAGTTCAAGCCGGAAGGCCCCGAAGTAACTGGCCGCTGTATCGTCGTAATCGATGGCCAGGGACGAGACGGAGACGAAAAGCTCATCACCGGCCTTGAGCTCGAAGAGGCCACCCTGGTAGAGGGCGTGCAGGCCATAGTCTGCCTCGGGTGCCCAGCACTTGGTGCCGACGCCCTTGAGCAGCAGGATGGGCTGCCCATAGGAGGTCTCGCGGTTGATGCACTGTACCAGCTGGTGCCCCGAGACGCGGGCTGCGACGCCCTCGCTGGGGTAGCGGAAGTAGATCTGCGAGTAGATGTAGTACTTGCCCGCCTGGCTCACCCGCAGCTTGCCATCCTGGTAGGTAATGTTCTGGAGATGTGAGTGCATGGTCTTGTCCTCCCACCTGGTGATGGGGTGTCGGCAGGACTGGGAGAGCTCCCCAAAGTGTGCTGAGCTTCCTAGGGGAGAACGCAGGCAGAGGTCACTGCGGGGCTGACGGGAGCAAATAGCATCCTACGCTTGGGCATCAACCTAGCTGATGGGCTTCAGGCATAGATAATAAACAGAGATTGGCCTGAGACAGAAACAAAGCCAGGATCCCAGCCTAGATCAGGGTGGCGGGGTGGGGGGAGAGAACTGCCCAAAACCTGAAGCTCCACAGCTGACGTGGAGTTGCCAACAAAATTTTTCTACACCCCTTCCCTCACTGCCAAAATCCACAAGCCTGTCTTCTAATACCAGGCTAAGGCTTCCCCATTCCTCTGCCCTCCCCCCTGCCTCCAAGCTCCCATGGCTCTGGGCACCGCTGGTATCCTATCGGGAACCCAGACTCACCGTCCTGGGAAGGGCTCTGCTGCCGGAGGGTGAGGTGGGCAGAGGGCTTGCCAGGTGCTCTTGTAGCCAGCTGCCCACTGGAGCTGTTGAAATAGCTCCTCCTGGCTTCTGTGGTGAAATGAAAGGAACAAGGATCTGCAGAGGCTGTAAAGTGTGTGTGTGTGTCTCTCTCTCTCTGACATACATATGCCCCATGGCAGCACCTCAGTGCTGTGAAGCCAGCATGGTGAGACTTGCTCTTACTAGTCGGCACTTACAAGGAAGTGAAAGGCACTTGTGAGCCCTGAGTTCAGGATTCCATGTTCCTCTTGCCACAGATCCCTTAGCCCTAAAGGAGAGAAAGGAATGCAGCTGTGTGTGTGTGTGTGTGTGTGTGTGTGTGTGTGTTAGGGGGCAGGCTGTCGGGGCCATTTAAACCCAAGAATGAAGGCTGGTGTTTGGAATGGAGCCTCAGGGAGTTGGCCACCCACCCTCCATTGCAATTTCCTGGCATTTGAACACCAAACTCTGTTAGCACCTTTGACAAGCCCACCCCATTTTTTCTATAAGAATGTAAGAATGGCCATATTGGATCAGACCAATGGTCCATCTAGCCCAGTATCCTATCTTCAAAGTGTGGCCAATGCCAGGTGCATCAGAGGGAATGAACAGAACAGCCAATCATCAAGTGATGCATCCCCTGCCACCCATTCCCAGCTTCTGGCAATCAGAAGCTAGGAACACTCAGAGCATAGGATCGCATACCTGGTCATCTTGGCTAATAGTCACTGATGGACATATCCTCCATGAACTTATCCAATTCTTTTTTTTTATTTTTTTTGTTAGCTTTTTTGACTGCCCCTGCACATTGGGCTGATGTTTTCAGAGAACTACCCACAATGACTCCAAGATCTCTTTCTTGAGTGGTAACAGCTAATTTAGACCCCATCATTTTATATGTATAGTTTTGGCCTTCACAACATCCCCTGGGAATGAGTTCCACACTGTGCGTTGTGTGAAGTATTTCTTCCTTTTGTTTGTTTTTAAATCCACTGCCTATTAATTTCATTGGGTGACCCCCGGTTCTTGTGTTATGCGAAGAAGTAAATAACATTTCCTTATTCATTTTCTCCACACCAGTCATGATTTCATAGACCTCTATCATATCCCCCCTTAGTCATCTCTTTTCCAATCTGAAAAGTCCCAATCTTTTTAATCTCTCCTCATATGGAAGCTGTTTCATACCCCTAATCATTTTTGTTGCCCTTCTCTGTACCTTTTATAATTCTAATATATCCTTTTTGAGATGGGGCAATCAGAACTGTATGCAGTATTCAAGGTGTGGGTGTACCATGGATTTATATTATGCATTATGAAATTTTCTGTCTTATCGATCCCTTTCCTAATGGTTCCTAGCATTCTGTTAGTTTTTTTGACTGCTGCTGCACATTGCGTGGATGTTTTCAGAGAACGATCTGCAATGACTCCAAAATCTCGTCTTGAGTGGTAATAGCTAGTTTAGATCCTATTTAGATCCCATTATTTTGTATATATAATTGGAATTATGTTTCCCATGTGCATTACTTTGCATTTATCAACACTGAATTTCATCTGCCATTTTGTTGCCCATTCACCCAGTTTTGTGAGATCTCTTGGTAATTCTTCATAGTCTGCTTTGTACATAATTATCTTGAGTAATTTTGCATCAGCTGCAAATTTTGCCACCTCACTGTTTACCCCTTTTTCCAGATCACGTGTGAATATGTTGAACAGCACTGGTCCCAATACAGACCAATGGGGGACACCACTATTTACTTCTCTCCATTCTGAAAACTGACCAATTATTCCTACCCTTTGTTTCCTGTCTTTTAACTGGTTACTGATCCATGAGAGAACCTTCCCTCTTATCCCATGACTGCTTACTTTCCTTAACAGCCTTTGGTGAGGGACTTTCAAATGCTTTCTAAAAGTCCAAGTATACCATGCGCACTGGATCACCCTTGTCCACATGTTTGTTGACCTGACCCCCTCAAAGAATTGTAATAGATTGGTGAGGCATGATTTCCCTTTACAAAAGCCGTGTTGACTCTTCTTCAACAAATTGTGTTCATCTATGTGTCTGATAATTCTATTCTTTACTATAGTTTCAACCAATTTGCCTGGTTCTGAAGTTAGGCTTACCGACCTGTAATTGCCAGGATTGCCTCTGGTGCCTTTTTTAATAATTGGCGTCACATTAGCTATCCTCCAGTCACCAGAGACTGATTTAAGTGATAGGTTACATACCACAGTTAGTAGCTCTGCAATTTCATATTTGAGTTCCTTCAGAACTCTTGGGTGAATCCCATCTGGTTCTAGTGACTTAACACAACAGCCCCAATTCTCCTCTCCCTAACACTGCTTTCATCCTGCTGTGACTCCAGTGAGAGCAGTGGAGATGCTGCTGCTGGTTTGCTTTGGGGTGAGCAAGCACAGCTGTGTGCCAGTGCACCCCCACCAGGAAGTGAAACTGACCAACCCCCCAACCAGTCTAGTTTCACTATCCTCTGGCTGTGCATAAATCCGAGCATTACACGCACAGGAAGGTGGACGTGTAAAAGGCTGTCTGCTCTGTCACAGGCTGCTTTGGAAAATCGAGCCCTTTCCATCAAACTTAACAGGGACCCAAGCTGGCCAGATGGGTGAGATCTTCACACATTTAAAAGTAGATGTAGCCATTTCTATCCACTGTACAGAAGGGCACTTGCCCTGCTCCCTCCTGCCAGGGCCAGAAACTCACCCTTCAGTGCGCTACTGTGGATAATGTTCTCTGTCACCTGGAAGGCAAGAGGAGAGGTCAGTGAGTAAACAGGAGACTTTCCCCAACTCCCTTGTGTCCTGTTGCCTCTTCCAGGGTCCCCAACATCTGTCATTGCTTCTAGTCATGTCAACAAGCTCAATCGGACAATACGCCCCTCCTGGCAGTGTAAAGCACCAGGCACACCCTGCTGCCACCCCTCTGCTTTACTCTACCACTGTCCACCTGGGGAACTCAAAAATTGATAAGTGGAGCCTAAAAATCCCCCTCCCCTTGAGGTGGGTATTACAGATGGGGAAACTGAGGCACATTGGCAGCATCTGCACTAGGAAATTGACTCATTGCTGGCACTGGAATTGGCATTGGTTTGATGGCAAGTGCAGACAAGGACAGACCATGTCCAGCACCATCTCAGGGTACGTCTACACTACGAGATTAATTCGAATTTAGATAATTCGAATTTGGGAAACAGATTGTATAAATTCGATTGTGCGCGGCCACACTAAGCACATTAATTCGGTTTTTAACCACATTAATTCTGTGGTGTGCGGCCACACTACTCCATTAATTTTAACCACATTAATTCGGTGGTGTGCGGCCATACTACCCCTAATTCGAATTTACAAAATCGATTTTGGTGCTACTCCGCTCGTCGGGGTGGAGTACAGAAATCGATTTTAAGCACCCTTTAATTCGAAGTAACTGGCTCCGTTGTGTGGACGGGTTAAGGATTAATTCGGATTAACGCAGCTAAATCCGAATTAAAGTCGTAGTGTAGACCAGGCCTCAGAAACCACATCACAGCCCTGTTCAGAGCAAGGTTTCTATCTGTGCCCATCCCCTTTAACCACATTCAGTTCTGGTTCGGCCACACTCTTCGCTGACACCCATTGGCAGTAGCAGGTAACCCTGTCAGGGCAGGCAAGGGTGGGAGTGAAAGAGGGAGTTGAACTAATTCCCTGGCCTCTCTACCGAGAGGGCCAACAAAGGCATTCCCATTGATAGAGTGGCTTCTGTGATGTCGTCCATGAGATCCTAGATGGAGACACACCAACTCATTTCACATGGGCCACCAACATCCACCAGATGGTACCAACTCTGAGTCCCTCCTGACCTGGGAACTGATTGGAATTAGTCACCTACAGGGACTGGCCCAAGACCTTCTGCTGGAATGTCACCCTTTGTGGTGTTCTAGGGTCTTCCTTGGCAAGTGCCTACCTCCCATTTCCCTTCCCTCCCCCCACCCAGTGTGTGGTTTGTCATGGACTCACCATGGTCACGTAGGATTTGATGCTGCTGGCCAGCTTGAGGCAGGACTGGTTGCCAATCAGTTCCTCCAAGTCTGAGACTTCCTGCAATCTGTTGATCAGCTGCAAACACTTCAGCTCCTCTGAGCTCCCCTGTGTCTGGGCTTTTAACTGGAAAATAAGATGAGTTGAATCGATTAAACAAAGCAGCCTCTTGAGTGTACAAAGGATTGCATGCGTGGCTGAGCTGTAGGGTGCAGAGGGAGGCCTCAGCTGATGTGATCCAGGCCTATGTAAATATGGACTGTTGCTCTTCTTTTTGATACTCGTCCAGAGTAAGCCCTGTGCTGGGCTTGGATGCAGGAACTGAGAATAAGCCTGTGCTTCTCTGATCACAGTGCCAGAGGGGCTGAGATCTTGTGATGTGAATGTGATGCCCGGGTATTAACCAGCCAGTGGACGAGCCAGGAGACCTGGATTCAATCCCCGAGCTCTGCCACTGACTTGCTGTGCAACCTCAGACAAGTCACTTCCCCTGTCTGGGCCTCAGGTCCCCTTGCTAGCTTCAGCAAAGCACTGGGAGATCTACGCATGATGAGTGCTATTGAAGTACAGTTCCTGGAATAGACTCCTGCACTGCTTGGCGCATTAGCGATCAATAGCTGAGCAGTGTTGCTATCTCATGCAATTTTATTGTTAGTCTTGTGATATTTGATGTCTTCATTGAACCTCCAGCTCCTGGAATCATGTGAAAACATGAATCTGACAATCTGGGGAATCCGTGTACAATTTATACATTCTAGCTTGATTTTATGAATTGTCTCTATCCTTATGACTGTTGTCTTTTGTGCGCTGCCTCATGCTCCTTGTGCTAAGGGGAGGGGAGTGGTGCCTACAAGTCTGTCTTTGAAAGATGATGTTGTAGCCGTGTTGGTCCCTGGATGTTAGAGACACAAGGTGAGTGAGGTAACGTCTTTTATTGGACCAACTTCTGTTGGTGAGAGAGACAAGCTTTTGTGTTTACACAGAAATCTTCAGGTCTTCTTCAGCTCTGCGCAAGCTCAAAAGCTTGTCTCTCTCACCAACAGAAGTTGGTCCGATAAATCATATTACCTCCTCCACCTTGTCTTTGAAAGAGACAGTCATTCAAAGCTACCAACTAGTAAATAGACATAGCCCAGACAGAACAATGAGGCATCTGGGGGAAGCCAATTTTCTCCAACTTCTCTGCAGTGGGCTGGGGTTTGGCGTAGTGGAATTTCCCCAGCAGCAGAACCAGGTGTTGGTAGTAGGACTTCTAAACTCAGGCGACACAGAAGCACCCAAGAAGCTGAGGCAGGAGAAAGAACATGCTTTTATAGCAGGGGGATCTGTTTAACTCACTGCAGGACCACCCAAAGTCAAGAGAAACTGACATGGAGGAGAGAGAGACTCCACGATCCAGAGAAGCCGTGAGCTGCAGAAGGATCCTGGACATTCCAGAGAGCTCTGCCCTGAGCCCAGAAAATGCTCAAGCATGGTGAGGAAACGGCGGCAGGGAAACGTGCATGGGTGTTTCTTATTTTGCCTGGATCTGTGTATTTCTTGTGCTAGTTAAAGTAAAGAGTGATTGTGTTTAGAAACCCTTTCAAAACCTGTCTGTCTGCTTTCACTGCTGTGTGCCCCTGAAGAGGTAGCTGTAAAGCCAGGGTCCCATAAAGGTGGTCTCAGGGAGAGAGTGTGCTTACACCCCTGGGTGTCGGCGTGGTGGTGTCAGTGTTGGTCCGGAGGGCCTACAGCAGATGGGTTGCATGGTTCCATTTCTGTAACCTAGAGCCTGTGCCTAGGAAATGTGCCAAAGAGGCCCAGGAGAGAGAGTGCTGGAGGACTGCCCAAGGGAAGGGACGTGGGTCTAGCGTGGTGGGACCCAAACACAGCAAGCTGGTATGTGTCCAGCTGGGGCAGCTCTACTAGGGCTGTATGTGACAGTAAGAATCTGAGCTTTCATTGGAAGGCAATGGGGAAGACCTGCTAAGTTTCTAGCTCTCCTCGTTGCAGGGAAAACATTGAAAACATGACTCAAAGGCTCCAGAGGCAAAGATCCCCATAGCTATTATTTTTTAAATCTGATTTTTATCCCCTCTTGTGATTGTGGGGGGATTTGATTCAGGATTTTTGACCCCCTAGGGCTGCTGGCTTAGATGCATGGGGGGGGGGGGAAGGGAAGAAAGAGGGGGGGTTTCTGTTAAGCTAATGGAAGAGCTGAGATTGTCGGAGGCAGTTTCATGCCATGTTGTAGCCGTGTCGGTCCCAGGATGTCAAAGAGACAAGGTGGGTGCAGTCATATCTTTCATTGGACCAACTTCTGTTGGTGAGAGGGACGAGCTTTCGAGCTTACATGGAGCTCTTCTTCAGGGGGTTTCAGTCAGGTCTCTTGCTCAGATTGCAACCCAAGTCCCAGTGATCAAACCTAGGACGCCTGCTTGTCCATCAGCAAAACCCAGCCTGAAGCCCGTGATGCCTCATCCTGGGTTTGTAACCATGTTCCTCTGTTATAAATGTGTGTATGAACAGTCACGCAATGCTGCTAGGCAAAGCCGCCTGCAGGCCACATTACTGTGGCTGTGTGAATCTAACTGTGGTGAAAGATGCTGGTTTAACAGCCCTGGAGACCAGAGCCTTCCATCCACAGAACAAGTAGAGGCCAAGCAATGACAAGGCGAGGTTCCTGCAGGCTGCCCTGCCCTCCTGGCTCATCTCTGCCCTGGAGGGATCCCTGGTGAACAGGCCTGATCAGCCCCTGGAATTAACTGTTCTCCCAAAACATTTCCGACTGTCTTGGAATCATTTTATTTCCGTGCTCAGTAGGAACAAGGGCAAATGCTTTTATGCTCAGGAGACAAGCTGGGACTCGGCTCCTTGCTGGAGAAACTCCTGGGGCTAAACTTCCCATCACTTATGGCCTGAACCTGCTAGGCACTGAGCACCCTCAACATCCATTGATGTCACTGGGAGTCAAGCGTGCTCAGCACCTGGCAGGAGCTGGCTCTTTGAGCTCTCTTTTTCATCTGCACAGGGCTCTTTCTCCTACTCCAGAGTCTCTGATCCTCCTGCCTGGCAGCCCAAGCCCAGTGTAGTAGGAGCTGGGTGCTCCTTCTGGGCCCACTCTCCTCACAAACCCCAGCCCCTGCCTTAATCCGCCCCTTGTAAATATCTGCATCAACCCACAGGAGATGAACTGAACCATTTCCAGCTGAACACTGCTGCTAGCTATGCCCTCTTGAGACCAGGCATGGTGGTGGGGTGGCTATTTGCTGACATGGACGATGGCTGTGACAAATGAGACCTCGCTCCATTGTTGCAGTGAGGTGCTTGTGCTTAGAGTGTCCATGGAATTAGTGCTGAGACTGATCACCCTGCAGGTGAAGGTCCCCACAGTGAATGCAGCCCATATTCCATTGGCAATAGGGGACACAGCAAGCAAGCAGCGTTGTGGGAAAGACAGCTTTAGTTAGCAAGCGGAGAGGCCCGTGCTACATGCTGAGATTCTAGAGTTTGATGTAGCAGCCAGGCCCTGCTTTGCATGCCTGAGTCCCATCGTCCCTCCTGGAAGTCTCTAAGGTCTGTTCAGTCCTTGCTTGCTGCTGAGGCTTCCAATTAGTGCCACTTCTGATGCAGGACCTAGCCTGAGGCCCCGAGTTATTTCTCATGGGCCTCAGAGGGTCAACGTTTGTGGTTACTCCCCAGCTGGGCTGAATTTGAACCAGTGAGCTAGAGGCAAAAGGCCCCATAGCCTAATTCTAAGCCTCAGCAGCATCCGACCCTGCACCTGTTTGTTAGCCAAAGTGTGCAATGGATGTTCTCCCTGGTGCAGAATCTCAGCCCCTGCAGCACTGTGTCCTTGGGGAACAGATGCCCCCAGCGCTGCAGAGAGGGCTGCCCCTGTTTGGGGCGGGCACAGATTTAGTGTGTCTTGCTAAGGAAATAAAGGAGAAAAGCTGGAATGCAGCACTGTACGGAGCCTACAGCTGTGCTGAGGCTGAAATGCCTGTACATCCTGGCTCATTGCACTGAATGGGCAGCTCTCCCATTGCCTTATTTCCACCAGAGAATTAGGTCAGGCATTGTGAAATTGACTCAGTCTGTAATAAACACCCAGGCCTAGCCTCCCCTCCAGCTGGTTAGATCTGCGGTGTCATGTTATTGTCTCCCCGCTCAGCATGACTCACCAGCCCAGACAAACAATCATGCTGGGGAGAGGTGCTTGGCTCACAGCCCTGGAGAATGGAGTCCTCTAGCTGCAGGGCATGTGTGGCCACCCAGCAGGCCAAATGTCCCTTTCACTGCCAGTCTGCCTCAACCCTGACCTGCAGGGATCCCCCACTACTGGCGAGAGGGGAGCTGGGTCACGGGAACAATTGGTCCTTGGCCTCCCTGCTCAGACTGCCAACCAGGGGGCCTGGTGAAGGGGTGGTTTTGAAACTGGGCTGGGGCCTGCCCTGCCCCCCAATTCATTACACATGGGAAACCAAACAGCTGGAGAATTAAAATATTGTACCCAGCATGGTCCTTCGGGCATCCCTGTAGGGATAGTTACCCACCTAGGCAGCAGTTCAGTGCCCAGTCCCTGCTGGCTTTCCCCCAGGCTGAATCCTTTGTCTCATTCTAATCCTGTAGGAAGCGGGAGGGTTTCGTTTAGCTGTTTCTGTGCCCTTTAACTAGCCGCCGGGTCTCTCTTCTCACTGTGAACTCACAGGGGCAGGGGACTGCAGTGACATCTCCTCCAGATCAGAGAGACTCTTGTAGCTGGCTCAGACTAAGATCTGGCGTACAGTGAAAAGTTAATATAGGCACACCCCTGACCAATTTAGTTATGCCGCCATGACCCCCAGGCTAGATGCAGCTGTGACAAAAGAAGAATGTTTCCATCAACACTGGTAACTTCATTTGGGGAGGTGGTGTTCCTACGCTGCAAGAAAAACTTCTATTGGTGTAGGCTGCATCTATACTGTGGGGCTATAGCTCTGTGGGTCAAGTCCCCGTAGTGTAGATGCATCCTAAGGACTCATGAATAAGCAGTAACTTAGGATGTAATTATCCAGCTCTTGTACATTGCTAAAATATTGAGTAATTCTCCAAAACCTACTGAAGAATGTTGAATAGACTCAGCACTTTTCGGTAAACACATCTTTATCCCATGGCATGTGTCCCACTACCTGTCTAGTACATTTCATACAACCCTAGGAAATGAAAACTTCACGTATCCCGGGGCAGGGAAAGGACACCAGCTTCTGGGAAAATGAAACAAAGCAAGTTCAAAACGCTTCCCACGCCATTCCAAAACCGCTCTGTGCAGCTGCCACAGGCCATACTGGCCAGAATTGTCTCATTCTTTCCTTGGGCAGCCCCCAACTGTCTGTTTTTGTATCCCCCCCTTGTCTCTCATCTTAGATTATAAACTCTTTGGGGCAGGGACATTCTTTGGGTGCTGTGTTTGTATACAGCACCTAGCACAATGGGGCCCTGTAATAATAATAAATAATTATTCTCCCCCTCGCTGCCAACATACTCACTGATCATTACCACACTTCTTTCAAAAATACCCCAACCCAACCCTGGTTTAAGATGGATGGATTCTGATCTCACTAATGCTGCTTTTACATCACTGAACTCCAGCGCTTAGTTTGTAATGAAAGGGGTACCGGGGCTCCAGCCATTTACTTTCAAAACTGATGTAGCAAGTCCAGAGGTGTCGGGGCCGTGAACTGCCAGGCCCAGAGATGTTGGGGCTATGAACTGGCAAGCTTAGAGGTGCTGGGACTCAGCTTTGTCAAGCCCCAGCTCAAATGAAGCTCTGTTGAACTCCATTGCCTTCCAATGCCTAGAATAAATCTGCCAGCTAATGATAACTAGAGAGAAAGATAGAGATAGCTAGCACTGATTTTCTCTGTATATGATAATGATCCACACGTGCTATTGTATATCTCCCTATAACATTATACATATTTGTTTGTGTCCCTGTCTCCTCACCCTTTCTATGTAACTTGGATTCTGTGCCCCTGAGGCTGTAAGCTGTTCTACACAGATGGTTTCTGGGCCAGCATGAAGTAGACAGTGCTCAGCATGGGCAGAGGGGTATGCCTGTATTGGACGGCTTGCAGGATCCGGGTCTTGGATTGTAAACTCCTCGGAGCAGCTCCTAGCACTGTGGATTCAGCTTTTGATTGGGTGTACTGGATGCTACTCAAATAAAACTGTGTAATAGGACTGACACTCCTGGTGGGAGAGGAGACTTGGGCTCAATGTTTGCGCAGCCCAAAGTGTAAATGCCAGATTTGAGGGTAATGTTTTACATAAGGTAATTGGTACAATTTCCAGTGGAGCTGAAGGCCCCATTGACTTTCAGTGAGACTTAGGCTCCTGAGTGCCCAGAGTTCAGGTATTTAGGTGCCTAGTGGAAGACACAAAAATGCTTAAGCAGTGTAACCAATGGGAGTTAGGCACCTACCCTGCTTAAGCACTTACATTTGTCAATCTGGTCCTAAATCACTTTTGAAAATGGGATTTAGAATCTTTAGTCACTTGGATGCTTTTGAAAATTGTACCCAACCAGCATAAATGATTAGTCACTACTCCAAACTGATTTTCCAACACCTGTTAATGGTTACTGTCAAATGGGTTTAGACACGTGGCGGGAACAAGTACAATGGATTCTACAGCTCTTCTGCTACTAGCAGCTTTTTTATGGGTTGTGAACAGCAGCAGCAGCTCAACATTTTAAATCATGCAGACGGCTCCCTACAGTCTAGCATCTGATGGGAAGCTGAATTAGAGAAAAGCAGTTTTTTGACGTGGCTTATTTATTATGTTACATGTTTTTAAACTGTTGCCTGCACTGAGACAGATTTACTGCTTGATGCTGCCTTGTTTATGCCCTTAACTCCCAGTGAAGTCAATGAAAGTCCTGGGCCTGCAGGCAGTTCAGGGTCTGGTTCTTAAGGTCTCACCGAGTTCCCATTGCCAGATCAGATCACTGGCTCATATAGTGCAGTAGCCTGACTCCTGACATTGCAGATCAGACCCCTGCTCCACAGAGGGTCTGATCTAAAGCCCAACTGAGTCAACAGGAATCTTTCCATTGACTTTAATGGGCTTTGGATTAGGCCCCTAGTCAAGCAGCCCCTGTCTTGACATACCAGATCACAGGGTACTGACTCCAACAGTGGCCAGTACCCGATGCACTGAAGAAGACAAACCCCCTCCTCACCCAACACCACCATATATAGGCAATTGTGCAATGATGTTTGTGGGAAGGGGGAAATTCTTCCCTGTCTCCTGCTGGGATAAGCTGGAGCCTGGCACCCAGAAGCATGAGACTGAATTGCTCCTTATCTTTGGTCACTTAGCCATAAAAGTTCATTTTCTTCCTGGTAAAACTCTGCTCTCTATCTAGTCTTTCCTGGGGTCTTCATCACCGTAGCATCTAAGCACCAAACACACAATGAAGATCTCCATTCCCCATCTTTTCCTGAATTAGCCTTATACTGTTGTTTAATAGGAGGTAATTTCTCTCCCTCTCCCCCTCTATCCAGGGGAATAAGACTGGGTCATTCCTCAGTCATTGTTATCAGCAAAGCTCTGCATTCTACAAAATAGGTAGATTCCTCCAGGTCTGTGTTGATCCAGACACACACAAAACCCCTTCATTCGGTGGGATTTGCCTATTCCTCAATTTGGCAAGACAGTAATTGATGCAAAAAAATAAATCTCATATTTAAAAGGGAAAAATATGTTGTGCCTGCTTGTACAAAATGTCCTGGTTCCATCGGGGGTTGGAGTGGGGGGTGCCACAAGGCAAAGTAGCAAAGGTGGCACCTCGCTCTATGTTTAGTACCCATCTAAAGTGGGTTTGAACTGGTACATTGCAGCTCAGAGCCAGGCAGAGACCTGCGCTGCAGGGACTTATGCGAGAGAGAACAATAGTTTCGGGTTTGATCGTTATTAAGGCACCTTGCGTTTTCCTCTAAGGAAGGTGGAGACGCTTTCAGTTTCTTGTAAAGCTGTAATCGCTTTATTGGCATCGCTCAAATCACGGCTGGGATAATTAGGGAGCCCGCCCAGCCACTGGGGAAAAGTGTTGCCACATGCACAAACAAAACCAGGAGCTTTGACTACAAGATCCCGCTGCTAAAAGTGTGCAGAACTTTGGCCAGAGAGGGAGAACATGCAAATCAAGGCTGCCCTATTCTTTCAGGGACCTGTGTTGCTTTCAGAATTACATCTACGCCTTTAAGAGGAGCTGCATCGCTCACCTGAAACGATATTTTTGCATTGATCAAGGAAGCGATTAGTCACATTTTCAAAGCTTCCTATAGAAGCTCAATGATTCAGTCCAACGGGAAAGGGGATGTGTAGCAAGGGGTTGGAGGCTAGTTCACATGATTTTCACAACTGCTTTGAATGCATAGCAAAAGGAGACCTCTGGAAATAAAACCCTCCTTGACTGTGCCAGTAGCTTTCTTAAGCAAAACCGTATTTTTGAATTTAAAATCACCCTGAAAAGAAACCAAATGTTGCACCCGAAAGAGTTTGCAGTTCACAGCTCTTGTTGCTAGTACATCTGAATCTCCCCGAAAGTGGGTTTAAAAGCTGAAATGCACAAAGATCTCGCCTCCCCCCTTTGCAAACCAGAGCGAGTGAGTTTCGGTGCTACTACTTCTGACCTGGCCTCACCTTGGAAATCGACATGGTGAAATACACGAAGAGCCCCGTGGTAGAGGCGATCTGCAGAGCCAGGATGGACATCACAGCCATGGCGATCCATACCGGGCTACAATGCTTCTTTCTCCTCTTCCCGGAGCCTGGCTCGTCCTTGTGCCCTGCTCCGGACCCCATCATGCATGCTGAGGAGTCGCTGCTATCCGATCGGAAATACTGCTGGTTATTCTGCTGCTGGCTGTCCATTGCATTATATAAATATCCCAGAAGCGAGAGCCCTGGTTTTACTTCCCCTCTAAGCCCCTTCTGGGTCTCTCGGATCCTCCTCCCACCTTCCCTTCCTCACACACCCACACAAGGAAGCAAGTTTAGAGAAAAGTTCTTGCCTCGAGAGAAGACTTCTGTGTGTGTGTGGGTGGGTGGCTGGGAGGGACAGGCAGAGCTAAACAGCTCCAGTCTCTTTCCAGGCGGTATTTGATTCCCTGCCATATCCTGATGCTAATCGAGTGTAAAGTTCAGTTCACCCTATAAACAAAGGCATCGCCGAGACACAACACGTGGAGACAGCCTCCACTCTCTGCCTGCCAGTCATTGTTTAAAATCCTATTGTTCCTGTGAGACATAAAACCAAGGACTTTACAACCTGTGATCTTCAGGAATGCAAATTTCTCTAAGAGGATGGCTTCTTAGCTGCAGTGTTCCCCTCCCCAGATTCCTCTCTGTTTCATTGGGATGTGGGACTCTTCTGTCCTTATTCCTTCCCATCCCAAATGGTTGTCTTTAAGTGAAAAGTTAAACAGCTGCTGTGTGTTGCACCCCAGAGGTGGCTGCATTTCAGTAGTAGACGAAATTATCTCCATCCTGACTTGCAGAGGAGGGAATGAGCAATTTACTCAGCCTGAGAAAGAGCTCTGTGAAGCTCAAAAGCCTGTCCCTTCCACCAACAGAAATTGTTCCAATAAAAGATGTTACCTCCCCCACCTGGTCTCTCTGATTTCCTCAAATTAAGTAGTTCTAATGGATCTACTTTTGGGAATAAAAATTACTGGGGAGGTATCTGCAGCATTGAGCCCTTAATTTGTTTTGGGGCCCAATCTGCAGTATTGATGTAAACAGAATTCCTACAGAAAGATGTGCATGTTTTATTTGGATAGGGACTACAACATCAGGCCTTAGATTTCTAAAGTGCTTTAGGATTCCTGGTGATGAGGAGAGCCATATACATATAAATAAGAATAATTATAATGAGAGTAAATGCTACAAAAATAAGCTTTAAAAAAACCAAGGTATCAAAGTAATACAAAGAGCATAAAGTTTGAAAAAGTAAATACAAATTACTAAATAAAAGGCGAAGTAACTGTTTAATCTGAGTACCTGGGCCATCGGAAGGAAAGGGGTCCTGGTGCATGCCTGTACTGAGGCATGTGAAGAATGGAAGTGAAAGAGGAGTTAGGGAGGGTAGGCACTGAGAGATTATAATTAAATTAGAAATGCCATAGTGAAAGCACATAGACAAGCCCTTTGGGCAGTGATTTGCATTACAGGGATTGGACATTAACAAATACGTTAGAGTTTGCCAGCTGGGGGCATGTTTTTCCGTCCCTGAAGCTATTAAAGATGCCCTAAAAAATTAGAGGCAATGACAGTAGATAGGGAACTGGGCTAGGAGTCAAGAGACCTTGTTCTGCCATCAACCTGGCGGCATAGCCAGGACATGTGGCAAGTCACCTCAGCCCAGGTGGTCAAGGGTATTTAGGTGCATAACTGCCATGGGGGTGAGGCACCTACATACTTCTGTGGATGTGGGGCCTTCTCCTCTGTGTGTCTCTGTTCCCCTCCTGCCATTTGCAATTTAGACTGCAGGTAGGGACTGTCTCTCACTACGTAGGCACAGTGCCCTCCAGAGCCTGAGCTTGGGTGAAGCCTGTGTGGAAGTTGGGAAAAGCGCAGACATCTTAGTCTTCCAGGAAGAGCAAGAGTCAGGCTAATTCTTCTATTTAATAACGTGAGACTTGAAGGCCTAGGCAAATGGGAGCAGACTGTAAGAGATACTGTTTTGACCTTGTGTTAGATAAGAATGGAATGTAGACTGTGGCAGAAATTAATGAGAAAAAGTGAAATATCAGGAAGGAATATGTATAAACAAAATGTAGCCAGGGCCACCCGTGGGGGGGGGGCAAGGGGGGGGAGATGGGAGGGTAAGTGGGGCAATTTGCCCCAGGCCCTGAGTCCCACAGGGGCCCCCATGAGAATATAGTATTCTATGGTATTGCAACTTTTTTTTATGGAAGGGGCCCCCAAAATTGCTTTGCCCCAGGCCCCCTGAATCCTCTGGGCGGCCCTGAATGCAGCTGTTGATCATTACTGTATGTGACAAAAGGTATATGCTTGCCTTAATTGTTTATCTAATGGACACCTGCCTTGGGAGGGGAACCCCTGCCCATGAGTACTCTCCCCTTCCAAGTGTCAGGAAAATAAAGCTGCCTCTGGCTTGTTGCTTCAAACTCAGAGTGAGGACTCATTTTTCTCCGACACCTGTAAGTAGTATTGTAAGAATAATGTGACAGAGTGGTCAGCATCCCTTACAGGATTAGCCCTTCAAACGGAAACTACAGAGATTAATTGTCTTTTAAATAGTGAGAAATGTACAAACTGGAAACCTTCCGAAACAGGTTTGCCCTTTTCATTGTTAACTAGGGGAGATAACTCACCAGGCAAACACATACACAGAACAATCAAACAAGCAGGCGTTTTTTTTCAATGCCCTTCACGGTTTCACTCTGTCTGTTACAGTGGCTGGTGATGTCTCCTGCACCGAGAGCTGCCATGTTCCTGGTACTTTGTCAGAATGAGTTTCCTGGTGGGAAGAAGCTCAATGGTTAGGACATAGGAGATACCGCTGCCCGTTGGAATGCATAGGCAAATAAGTCATTCAAAGGTGTGGTAAGATATGTTCTACTCTTTTAAAAAAGAATCTAACCTCCCTTTTCTCATTCATTTGCATAATGAACTGCATTGACTCATTAACCTAGGATTTCAAGCCAGCAGCTTCCTATTTGATCGCTAATTATTTATTACAAGCTCTTTAGGCCAGGGACAGTCATTTACTATATGTTTCTATAGCACCTAGCCCAGTGGGGTCTGGGTCTGGTTGGTCAGTAGCACTACCACAATTTAAGTGTTTCTTCTTCTTCATGATGTATTTCAGAATTATTTTTCCATTATTTTCTCTCTTTTATAAATCTATGTAGTGATCAGACTCTCTTGTATGTTATGCTGGCGTTTTCCTTAACCCTAGTTTCTATTTGGAAATAATCATAATTCGGCTGTGTCTCTGCTGCAAGGGGTGTGATTTGCAGCTCCTGTAGACATATCTGTCCTGGCTTTAGTTTGGCTAGCTTGATAAAATAGCAGTGAGAACAAGGTGGCATTGTCTGCAGTGGGAGCCTAGCAATGACCAGGAGGGTGAGGCAGCCTTGTACAGCCTACACTGCTGCATCCTTCTTGTTGTTTTTAATGAGCTAGCTAGATTAAAGCCAGAGCAGGTATGTCCAAATGGGCTGCAAATTAAACATCCGGGTAAAGTGGAGACATAGCCTTATTCAGCTCCCAGAAGTATCTGGGGACTTCACTGATGTCTCTGACGACAGCTGGTAGTGAAGGCAAAGCATGACTCTACCTGATCAATGTCTAGCATGCAGCAGAACAAGAGATGAGGGAGGAAGGATGGTCCTGCACTAGGAGTTGGGAGGTTGACTGTTATTTATCATTTGTTTGTGGTAGCTCTCGTAATGTGCTAGGCATCTTGCAGACACCCAAGAAGGGATGATCCCTGCCCTGAGAAGCTTATGGTATAACCATGGGTTGAATTGGGGATCTACACTTTCAATTTCTTTAGCTCATAAAGAATTATATTATAAATTACTGTATCGATTGCATTTGACTTCAGTTACAATCCATCATATTTTTGCTACTAGCAAGATGCTCTGTTGGAGGGATTATGGGGAAAGGGGAACATACTTGCTCATGTGGTGGTTGTGTCCCGAAATTAGTCGGTTTGAGTAGGAAATTATTAAAGAGATTCATCTTATAACTAAATGCCAGCTTCCCAGAGATCCCCTGACCCTAATGCTCCAGTAAAGGAGCTACATTTTAAACAGAATGACAAAATAATTTCTTTTTTTATTGTTAGCAGCAAGACAAAATGTGACTTCTCCTCCTATTGAACTGTGCTATAGTAAAATATGGACTGTCCTTGTATGGGAAAGCTTTCATACCAAGTACATACACCAAGTACGTACAGGTCTGTCGCATCTTACACACATTTAACATGCGCGATTTCAACTTTACGCGGTCGGCAAAAACAAAAAAACAAAACAAAACAAAAAAGAAAAACAACAGTTTTAATACTATACCTGTAGTGCGGGCGATTTCGCCTGCCATTGAACCCAATGGGGTTTTGGCTATACGCGGTTTTCGCTTTACGCGCTAACCGCAGAACGGAACCCCCGCGTAAGATGAGACAGACCTGTACACAAGTGCCAAAAAGGTGAGTCTCTTGCACCAACAGAAGCTGGTCCAATAAGAAATAATACTTCACCTGCCTTGTCTCTCTCAAAAAGAGGACAGGTATATAGAAATTTGGTCACCCTTTTAGCGTACTCAGAGGAGGAGGACTTCCCAGCTAGCAAGCCAGAATCTTTAGCCAGGTTATTTGAATATTAACCTGAACCTGAATAAAGTAATGTACAATGTAGTATAGAAACATTATATTGTAACTCTATATTAATTAAAAGTTTCCAAAAGCCCCCTCAACTATGGGTTGTGTTACATCCAAGTCCCTGCCCCGGTCTGTGCCTCAGTTTCCCCATCTTTCCAGTGGGAATGATCCACTCATCCACCTCCCTAGGGGAATTATGTGGCTGAATTCATTGATGTTTGGGCGGTGCTCTGTGACCTTCAGACAGGAAGCGCTAGAGAAGGGCAGACAGTGATAAAGGTGACTCTATATGAGTGACTCTGCACTGTGTCTGAACTTGATTTTCATGGTTCGGTCTTGCAGTCCTGCCGTGCAAGACAATTAGTCCTGAATTCATGCCAAGTATCATCTAGTTGCATCAGTAATGGGAATTATTTACTCATTTACTCTCAAATCCATTCCTACATCGACCTGTTTAGGCACAAGTTACCGAGGTTTTAAAGGATAACTGTTAGCGAACTATCCCCGTTTGTGATCTGGGCTCTGCAAGTTCTAAGAGCTGCCACCCTTGGTTTCACTTGAAGCGCTTATGACTTATGTCTCTGATTCCTCGCTGAAGTGGCTGTAGCCTCCTGCCTGCACACTGTATGTACACCTCTACTTCGATATAACGCTGTCCTTGGGAGCCAAAAAATCTTACCGCGTTATAGGTGAAACCGCATTATATCGAACTTGCTTTGATCCACCGGAGTGTGCAGCCCGCCCCCCTCCCCCCCCCGAAGCACTGCTTTACCGCGTTATATCCAAATTCGTATTATATCGGTTCGCGTTATATCGAGGTAGCGGTGTACCACATCATTAGGCAATAGGCATGATTTTGCTGATCCTTCTGACCAGTGCTTTGCAGGAGCTGCTGGCCGAGAGCCAAGCATACGGCGGCGGTTCTTTCCCAAGGTAAGGATAGCTTCTGCATGGAGCATATAGAAGATTTGTGTGTTGGTGGGGAGAGGGGGAAGTTCCCTGTCTGTTGAGCAAAATGGCCAGGAGGATCTGGAGGAGGAGCACTGAAAGGATTGGAAGCTCCAGCCAGGGCCGGCTCTGGCTTTTTGGCCGCCCCAAGCAACAACAACAACAACAAAAAAACCCGCGGCGGCCAGAACGGCAAAGCAAAAAAACCAACCTGCAGCGCGGCCGGAGCCAGGGTGCAGGGGGAGGGGGAGGGAGCGGGGGGGAGAAAGAGAAGGGGGGCGGCCAGGGCTTCAGCGGGGCGCTGCCACGCGGCCCCTCCCGCTGTGCCCCCTGCCGGGAGGGCTCCGCACCACTCCGGTCGGCTGGGAGGGAAGGACGCAGCCTGCCCTGCCAGGCTTGTTGCAGGGCGCTCCCGTCCTCCACGCTGCCGCCCCCTACAGGGGGGCCGGAGCGGAACCAAAAAAAAAAAAAAAGCATCCGTGCCGCCCTAGGATTGGGCGGAATGCCACCTCCTACAAGCTGCCGCCCCAAGCACCAGCTTGCTCGGCTGGTGCCTGGAGCCGCCCCTGGCTCCATTGCAAGGACTTGCCAGGCTGGGGAAGACAGGTGCTCCCTTTGCTCTGCTCTTCTGTTTCCTACAGCTGCTTTAGAGGAATATGCAACTCCCTGTTCCCAAGACACCTCGGTGTGCGCCCCTAGTGAGCACACAGAGCAGATACCTAGCACCCCTCTTGTCACTCTCAGGCTGTGTCCGCACTAGTCCTTAGTCCCCACCATTGCGATAAGGTGCTGGTAGCCACCTTGAGCCAGAGTCATCCCTGTACGGCTGGCTCAGGCACTGGCATAGGGACAGAGGGGAGGCAGCATATGCCTCTGGGCTGCAGGGGCCAGTGTGGCCTTTGGGGCAGGCGTGGGCAGCCCTCCCCCCACTCTGGCCTGCTCCAGAATGCTCCCTGCACCCAACAGTCCTTCAGAGGTCCCCCCAGCACTGGGGATATTCCTTAGGAGGCCTGTGTGCCTGCTCTATTGCCCCTCTGCACCAGCCTCCCTCAAAGGGCCATAGGGTAATGATACATTGTCACCGAGAGCTGCTCTGAGCCAGGCCAGACAACCCAATGGAGCCCTTGTCCACACTAGCTCTTCCACCAGCAAAGCTGCCACATTTTAGGGAAAAAAGACTAGTGAAGGAAAGGCCCTAGAAAACTCCCACGACCTGCAGGAGTTCAGTTAGCGTGAAGTCTGTTCTACCAGTGGGGGAGGTGAGGCACAGAGAGAGCCAATGACATGCACAAGGTCTGAGTGAGTCAGCGGCAGAGCCAGGAACAGAACCCAGGAGTCCTAACTCCAAGCTACCTGCTCTCCCCGCTGCACATGCTGCGTTCTCACAGGCAGGAGAGTGAAGGAGAGTTGTTTATTACTTCACTAAAGTCTGAGCTACCTGGGAAAACGCTGCTGTTATAACCCCAGCACACTCCTTTATGGGGCTTGGTCAATATTTGTTTTCTCCTGGCAGTTTGGTCTTCTTGGGCTGTTTGCACACTGAGATCTCAGCCCTGTTCACCTGCTCCCTGGGCCCATCTCTTGCACAGCCGTGTTGTCAGCCTGCCTTGTTTGCAGGACAATGAAATATAGTTCGGTCAGTCCCAAAGAATCTTTCTAACCCAAATTTCGCCCACTTGGTTTCTTTTGGGGCTGGGGGAGAGGGCTGTTACCCTTTGAAGACGATCCCTGTTTCTCCCTGTAGTCTTGTGCCTCCCATATCCAAAGCAAAGGCCAATTTAACCCCTTGAGCAGCAGGTACAGTGGGCACTCAGGAGCCATGAGGTTTGGAATGGCACCCTCTACACTGCATGCAATGTCCATGGGATGTGCCAGCCTCCTCAGGCTAATACTTGGTACTCGCCAACTTTGCCAGGATGCCTACATGCTTCAGGTACTCAGTCTACCTGGGTAGATGGAAGCTTCTGGCTTTTGACATTATGCCTGGCAATGCTCCTCTGGCATGTGAGAGCCTGGGTGACTACCATCTTATCTGCTTTTATTGCCTTTATAAACTAGATTATATAAGGTTTCACCCTGTTTCATGCAAACTTCCAATAAACCACAGCTCAGCCAATCAGTTATTTACAGGGAAACATTTCCAGGTGACCTGTTTGTTGGGGGTGGTGGGGGTGGGAAATGGGCGTGTGGCCCTTTTTTGTTTTTTATGATCAATGATAAAAAAAAGTTTTTTTCTTAATGTTTTTTGCATTAAAAATCCAGCTCTTGTCTATTGTGTTTTTCTTGGCAGTCTCTATGGATGACTGGAGAACTGGTAGATTTATGACACTTCAGGTACTGAGCAAGGGAAAACTCTTGAGAGGGAAAGTGATTGTTTAATTCAGACTGTTTAAAATTCTTTGGGCTGGTTTTTGTTTGTTTGATTTTTGCCACTCAAACACCCAACAAGCCATTGGCAGCGGGGGAAAGACTGTTGAAGATTCAACACTGCAGCTCCCCTAGTTAAAGGCTGAAGAAACTCCTGATCCACATTTCTGGGTTCTCCATGGAAACCTCCAGCAAAATGAGGAAGACCAGATTTTAAGGCAAAATCAAACACAAAAAAAACGTAATAAAAGCAAATCAAACTTTTTTCAGGCGTCCTTTACATAAATCTAGTTCATTTTCCTCACCACCAGTTGGCTTTAACAGGGTGTTTCTCCCTGCCTCTTTGGGAACTGGTTACAAAAGAATAGTCCCCGTGGCGTGGTTAAAACAGTCGGCTCTTGTGGTGAAGATGGGACCGAATGAACCATTTGTTAACCACTTTCCCAGGTGGTGCCCGAGCCAAGTAAAGATCCAGTGTTTGATTTCGGAGATGCTTGAAACAGGATTCTGCCTTGCAGTGTAACCAGGACCATTGTGTTTTATCTGTGTCGGGGGACTGCCACACTGTAGCCTGGTCCCATAACCAATTACATCCCAAATTACAGGGTAGCTGGCACTGTGTCTTTCTATAGCCCAGTCTACACTATAGTTCAAATTGAATTAGGCAGATCCATGATAAAACATGCTGGAAATGTGTCACATCCCAGTGTAGACATGGCTTTTGCAAAGCATTTTATAGCCTCGGGCCAAGATTTTTTGCTGAAGTGATTAGTGATTTGAGCAGCCCAAAATTGAGACACCTCAAAAAGGCCTGACTTTTAGTGATGGGTGCTCAGCACTGTCTGAAAATCAGACCCTTTTTTGTCCCCCAGAAATGGAGACATGCACAATCACTAGTCACTTTTGCAAAGTCTATATAATGGCTAAGATGTATCTAGACTGGGATTTGGTCTCTTTCCAGGATAAGCTGTGTCTGAGCATGGCTCTGTCTAGGATGCTAGTCTAGACATTGGTTGTGGCTCTCTGCCCTCTGTAGCTAATTGCTGTATCTTAATGGCTTTGGCTGAACAGGGGTCACTGGCTGTATCCACTCTGAATCTGAACCCCCATACAATACCCTCACTGTCCCCTAGAGAGATCAGCAGAAAGGCAGCATTGATCCTGACCGGGGGGGGGAGGGGAAGGGAGCAGTTGGGGTGATGACTCCCATTGCTCTGTCTCTCCCATTGATGCATACACTGATTCTTTCACAGCAAAGGCCATGCAGTCTGAGAGCTCAGCTGACAGGGATGAGAGGGGGAGAGAGGACTGGTAATGTTGTGCTCCTCGGCAGCCTGATTTGTGATTAGCAGTGCAGAAGCCCTGTTGCCCTGTACCCTTGACCCACACATTTTCTCTGGCGTCAGCCCTATTTGCCTCTGTTGGGAGGAATGGGGAGGGGCGGGTGTGTGTGTGTGTGTGACATGGCTCCTGAAATCCTAGTGACTTCTGTAGAGTCAGGAGGGAGTTGACGGCTGGGTCCCAGCCTAGGGCAATGGGCCTGATTCTTTTCTCATGCTGCTAAATCAGGAGGCACTTCATTTGTGTAGGCTCAAGCCCAGGGAGGTTCCCCAGAGCAGTTCCAGTGGTGCTGGCTGCCTCCATCACACCCTGTTCATGCATTGCACTCTCTGCCAGCTAAGTTTTATTATTTCTTCCGTTACAGTAGAGCCCTGAGCCCCAGCTGAGACCAAGGCCCCATAGTGCCAGGACTGTGTTCAGACACAGTGTGAAGCATTCCCTGCTCTGGAGAGCTACAATCTAAACAGGCAAAACCAAGCAAGTGGGAGGAAGAAAGATTGTTGCTCTGCCACTGACCTGCTGGGTGACTTTGGGCCAGGAATTGTACCCAGGTCTGGTCTCCTCATTCCTAGTCTAGGGCCCTATCTCCTGAGCTAGCTCCATTCACTTCTCCTCCCACTCTGGCCTCTGCCTTCTTTTTCCATGCTACTCCCTAGCATGGCAGGGCCCCTCTCCCCCACCCCAGCATCTCAGTCATTCTCTACTGCACTCTTTCTCTTCCCTCGGCAAGCTGCGATCTAGCCCCTGTGTTTCTAATGCAGTCAAAAGCTGTGAAAGTGCAACTTCTGCAGAGATGGTGGGAGGGGCGGAGTGATCCCTTTAGGCCATGGGGGTCAGAGACTGAACCTAGGGGATGTTCTGATCCAGATCTGAGCTTTGGGCATTCAAATCCAGAGTTCATGCCTGTCTCTCTCTAACCATTATCACGATATCATGACACTGCAGCATCCTCTGCTAACTCAAATGCCGTGATTTTGTAATTCTTTATTGTTCCCATAGCACCCAGAGGGGCCAATCAGGATCAGGGCACCATTGTGCCAGGCACTGCCGAAGGCATGGTCTCACTCGGACGAGCGTATTGCTGAATTGGCACATTGGGATTTGGGGAAGAGGGGTGGGTTGTACAATCATTTTAGTTCATTCATAATTAAGGCTACGATTTTGTCAGAGGACTTGCCCTAGATGCCAATTCAGTCCCACTCAAAGCCTATTTGGAGGGCTGAAGTGGTGCACAGATCTTCTGTGAGCCCTCCGAAGAGGGGGTGAATTTGCCCCACAGGAATATATACTTGCTATTCACAGAGCGACACATCTTGGGGTGGGAGAAGGGATGTTTGTAGTGACCTGCAAGTCCTCAGAGCCAGGTGCTGACACAGCCTGCTGAGATCAGGATTATCCAGTACAAATCATGGGGAGGGGGGCTGACAACAACATTCTGAAGGCAGCTTAGATGAGCATGGCTTTTCTTTTGATCGCTTCCTGCTTTGCAGGCTGGCAGCTTGGAGAGGTCAGCATGGCTCTGGGAGTCCTGCTTGTGCATTAACCATTGATGCAGAGCATGTGAAAGGAAATGAAACATGGATTTTTCAGGGGTCTCACAAAAAGCATGAGGGGAGCACGTGGCAGTGGGGATACTAGAAATAGATCAGTTAGACTGAGAAATAAGGGCCAGTTTTTCAAACAGCTTCAGGTATCCAATTAAGAGCCAGTTGTCTAGGTTTCAATTGCTGTTGTGGTAAATGTACATGCAAATAGAGGTTGCAATTCACACATGTTCTGCACGCACAATCATGCCCCAATCTTTCTGAATATTTTTATTTATGATCCCTACATGCAAGAAATAAATCAAGAATCTCTATCTATATATTTAGGCTTGGGAGGATCTTCCTCACTGTATTACACCAGTTTTAATATGAATCAAATTTTAGGTGATGCTATCCCTTTAAGACAGACTGCTGCCTGCCTCAAACACTGAGCTGTGGGGTGATTTCTACCATATGTTGGCTATGTGACCCCTACACAGGAAACACACACCGCCTGGGGATCTGAAATCATTCCATGCAATTCAGTTCAGCTCAGGCGATCCACGCCTCATCCCGCTGGTGTGTTTCATTAAATAACTTTTACTATGCATTTTTTCATTATTCCTTTTCATGTTCAGTTTTATTTTGAAAGTAAACTCTTCACCATTCTCTCCCATGGGATATTTCTTAATGTACAAGCCTCACCAGGTGACCGTTCTGGGCACTGAGGCTAAACATGTGCAAAACACCATGGGAAAATGACTAGGGGTGAAAAGCTCAGCTAGATCCCTGGTATCTAACGGCAAAGCCACCGATCCCAGAGAGACTGGTCAGCTGACCTGGATGAATGCATTCTGTTTGCTGGCTCAGGTGGCAGATGTTGGAGCAGCCAAAGGATAATCCGCATGAAACATTCGCTCCAGTCTGGTTTAGATGTTTCCTTGGTGCAGCATTTGTGATCTAATTGTGGAAGGCAAGATGATCTAGATCAGGAATACTCAGACTAAAGCTCATGAGCTGCAAGTGGCTTTTTAATGTTTCTCCTGCAGCTCTTTGCAGCACATGATAGTAAAACACTGTGTGCTTTAATTATTAACCAATCTAAGGCCTGGTCTACACTAGGCTTTTATGTCGAATTTAGCGCCGTTACATCGAATTAACCCTGCACCCGTCCACACCACGAAGCTATTTAGTTCGACATAGAGCTCTCTTAAATTCGACTTCTGTACTCCTCCCCAACGAGAGGAGTAGCGCTAAATTCGAAATGGCCATATCGAATTAGGCTAGGTGTGGATGGAAATCGACGCTAATAGCTCCGGGAGCTATCCCACAGTGCACCATTCTGTTGACGCTCTGGACAGCAGTCCGAGCTCGGATGCTCTGACCAGCCACACAGGAAAAGCCCCGGGAAAATTTGAATTCCTTTTCCTGTCTGGGCAGTTTGAATCTCAGTTCCTGTTTGGACATCGTGGCGAGCTCAGCAGCAGTGGCAACGATGCAGAGCTCTCCAGCAGAGATGGCCGTGCAATCTAATAGAAAGAGGGCCCCAGCATGGACTGATCGGGAAGTCTTGGATCTCATCGCTGTGTGGGGCGATGAGTCCATGCTTTCAGAGCTGCGCTCCAAAAGAAGGAATGCTAAGATCTATGAGAAGATCTCGAAAGCCATGGCAGAGAGAGGATACAGCCGGGATGCAACGCAGTGCCGCGTGAAAATCAAGGAGCTGAGACAAGGCTACCAAAAAACCAAAGAGGCAAACGGACGCTCCGGATCCCAGCCCCACACACCCCGTTTCTACCAGGCACTGCATTCCATCCTAGGTGCGGCCGCCACCACTACCCCACCAGTGACCGTGGACTCTGAGGATGGGATATTGTCCGCGGCCGGTTCCTCGTCGGACATGTTAGCGGACGGGGAAGATGAAGAAGGAGATGAGGAGGACGAGGCAGTCGACAGCGCTGGCACCGCTGATTTCCCCGACAGCCAGGAGCTCTTCATCACCCTTACCGAGATCCCCTACCAACCGTCCCCATCCCTTACCCCGGACACAGAATCAGGGGAAGGATCAAGCAGTAAGTGCTTTAAACATCTAAACATTTATTTTTAACAGAACTGAATTATTTACAATATTAACAATGGCTTATTTCCTAAAGTGCTTTAAACATGTAAACATTTATCTGCAACAGAACTGGAATATTTACAATATCAAGAAATGGTTTCTCATGATTTCTCTGCCTTGGGCTCTTCACTATGTAGTCCCAACTATTTAAAAAAATTTGTACAATGTCCGGTTATTCATGATTATGCAGCCCAAGACGCTCCACTCTTTAGTCCCAGTGCACCTACGCGAAAATCCGGTCAATATGGCCGGGGATAGACGCGAAATCCTCATAGGAGAACTCCTCGTAGGTCTCATGGAGGTACAGTTCCAGCCTGTTCATCAGGTTCCTGGGTAGGGCGATCTTATTGGGCCCTCCGTGGTAGCACACGTTTCCCCGCCACGACACAATCAAGTATTCAGGGATCATCGCACGGCAGAGCATAGCGGGATACGGCCCTGGTTTTTGCATGCTTTCCCTCAGCATGCGTTCCTTCTCGCTGTCCGAGATCCTCATGAGGGTGATGTCGCTCATGGTGCCCTGCTTTGAATTAGGGAGGGGAATGTTAGTATTGGGACTGCTTTACAGCCACGCGGTGGAGGGAGAGGGGCAGCATACAGGGATCTTTCCCTGGGACAGCCGCGAGGGGGTGGGACAGGGGCAGAGTTTATGCTTCCCTGATTGCTGGCATTGAGACTGGCATTGCTTTCAATGTGACAGGAGGCCAGTGCTCCTATTAAAGTTTTAAGCAGTCACAAGTCTAGGGCTTACCATGATTGCCTGCTACAGAAGTTCAGGTGTCCTGCCACGCTTCTCAGATCACTGCAAGACCACTGCAAAGACCACTGCAAGACCCCAGGCACTGAAGGCGAGGGCAGAAAATTTGACCTTGTCCTGAGTGCGCATGTGAGAGGTGGAGTGCATGGTCTTGTTCACAGAGAAAGACTAGGTTCTTTGTACACAACTTCATTTATCTGTCTCAGGAATTCACTCCCTTTTTCCCATTCCCACAGACACATCTGCGACTGTCTCCCAACCCAGCCTGTCAGCACACTCCCAGAGGCTAGTGCAGATTAGGCGGAGGAAGAAGAAGACGCGTGAAGACATGTTCTCAGAACTAATGGACTGCTCCCGAGCCCAGGCAGCCCAGCAGACACAGTGGAGGGAGAACTTGTCACAAATGCACCGAGCAGTCATGGAACGGGAGGAGAGGTGGCGTCAGGAGGACCAGCAGGCTACTGAAAAGCTGCTTGGACTAATGAGGGAGCAAACGGACACGCTCCGGCGCCTTGTGGATGTTCTGCAAGACCGGAGGCAGGAGGACAGAGCCCCGCTGCAGTCTATCTCTAACCGCCCTCCCCCGCCACCAAGTCCCACACCCCCTTCACCCAAAGTACAAAGAAGGAGGGGCGGCAAGGGCCGTTAAAACTTTCAGTCAACCCCTGCAGACTGCTCTAGCACTAGAAGGCTCTCATTCCCCAAAATTTGAAAAGTCCTTTCCTACCCACCTCACAGAAGCCCCCGTGCAAGTTTCACCCCCCACGTTTCAGGTGTGGTTCATAATAAAATATTCGTTTCTGTTAATTACTGTTTACATGACTTTCTTTTGGAGGAGAGTCTGTCTGAAGGGGGGGAAGGGGCTTGGTAATTGGACAGGACAGTCACCTTTAGCAGGGTACAGAGGCGGGGTCAGGTCCAGCATCAGGGCACATACACAGTGCAGTCACTAGTGACCCTGGTCAGTCTGGGAGGTGGTTTTCATGTACTGGGGGGGAGGGGGGGGGATTGCTCTGTGACTTTGTGGCGGGGGAGGGCAGTTACAGATCTTATGCAGCGGTCCTTACCCTGGATCACAGAGCCACGCAGCAGGGGATCTGTAACCCTCCTCCCCCTGCCAGAAAGTCACCTAGCCGACACATACACGCAGTCCCGCCCAGGAGTGCTGGCAGGCTCCGTTGAAACAACCAGTCCACCACTGCGGAGCCTGTCATTCCTGGAGTTTAGAAGCATCATTTGCATCAGAACACTAAACCCGCCCCCCGCCACAGTCTGCGTCCCCGGTTTAAAACATTCCCGCGAAAACAGTAATAAAGACAACGGTGTTCATTGACAAAATAAAACTGATTTTATTTTTTGGGAAGGGGGTGAAGGGGTATGTAACTGGAGGTTCAGCTTCTGTGTCCACAAACTTAACAGTCACTGGTTACCCTGCTCAGTCTGGAACCTTGCTTTCAAAGCCTCCCGGATGCACAGCGCGTCCCGCTGGGATCTTCTAATCGCCCGGCTGTCTGGCTGGGCGTAATCAGCAGCCAGGCTATTTGCCTCAACCTCCCACCCCGCCATAAAGGTCTCCCCCTTGCTCTCACAGAGATTGTGGAGCACACAGCAAGCTGCTATAACAATGGGGATATTGGTTTCGCTGAGATCACAGCGAGTCAGTAAGCTTCTCCATCTCCCTTTGAGACGGCCAAAAGCACACTCCACCACCATTCTGCACTTGCTCAGACGGTAGTTGAACAGTTCTTTTTCTGTGTCCAGGGCGCCAGTATAGGGCTTCATGAGCCAGGGCATTAGCGGGTAGGCTGGGTCCCCGAGGATCACTGTAGGCATCTCCACATCCCCAAGAGTTATTTTGTGGTCCGGGAAGTAAATACCTTCCTGCAGCCGTCTAAACAGACCAGAGTTCCTGAACACGTGAGCGTCATGAACCTTGCCCGGCCATCCGACATTGATGTTGGTAAAACGTCCCCTATGGTCCACCAGTGCTTGCAGCACCATTGAAAAGTAGCCCTTTCTGTTAATGTACTGGCTGGCCTGGTGGTCCGGTCCCAGGATAGGGATGTGAGTCCCATCTATAGCCCCACCGCAGTTTGGGAATCCCATTGCGGCGAAGCCATCTATGATGACCTGCGCGTTTCCCAGGGTCACTACCTTTGAGAGCAGTACCTTAACGATTGCGTTGGCTACTTGCATCACAACAACCCCCACGGTAGATTTGCCCACACCAAAGTGGTTCGCGACTGACCGGTAGCTGTCTGGCGTTGCAAGCTTCCAGAGAGCTATGGCCACTCGCTTCTGGACAGTCAGGGCTGCTCGCATCCGGGTGTCATTGCGCTTCAGGGCAGGGGACAGCAACTCACAAAGTTTGAGGAAAGTCCCCTTCCGCATGCGAAAGTTTCGCAGCCACTGGGATTCGTCCCAGACCTGCAGCACTATGCGGTCCCACCAGTCCGTGCTTGTTTCCCTGGCCCAGAATCGCCGTTCCACAATATCCACATGACCCATTGCCACCGTGATGTCCTGGGCGCTGGGTCTCATGGTTTCTGACAGCTCTGTGCTACTCTCCGACTTCAGGCCCTCACAGCGGTGCCGTAGCCTCCTCGCCCGATTTCTCTGCATCTGCCTCAGGGAAAGGTGTATGATAAGCTGCGAGGTGTTGAGAACGGCCACAACTGCAGCGATGGTCGCAGCGTGATCCATGATCGCAGTGCTGTGGTGTCCGCGCTGTCACTGACCAGAAAAGTGCGCAAACTGATTTCCCACCGGCGCTTTCAGGGAGGGAGGGACGGCGGTAGTGACGGACGAATGACGACACTGACCCAAAAGCACCCTCGACACATTTTTTTACCCAGAAGGCATTGGCGGCTCGACCCATAATTCCAATGGGCAGCGGGGACTGCGGGAACTGTGGGATAGCTGCCCACAGTGCACCGCTTCCAGTGTCGACGCTTGCCCCGTTAGTGTGGACTCACAAAGTCGAATTACTGTCCTTAGTGTGGACACACACGTTCGACTTTGCAATATCGATTCCACATATTCGATTTAAGTAAAATCGAACTACTCTCGTAGTGTAGACATACCCTAAGTTATTAACCAATCAGGATGCTTTTACTATTGTAAAAGCAATTGTAAATTGATAAAATAATAATACTTGGTCAGTCATTTTGCTGTGGGAATTACATATATGGTATAGTAAATGAAACAATGAATTCACATACTGTTGCTCATTTGGGTAATGTTAATCGCTAATTTGGCTCCTGAACCACTGAGGTCTGAGTATCACCTATCTAGCAGTTAGAGCACAGGGCTAGGAGGCAGGAGATCTGTGTTCAATTCCAGACCTTCCTGGGTGAGCCTGGGCTACTCAAGTCTCGCTAGATTCTCCTTTCTATATGTTAGTTTGCTCACCTGTTTAACAACAGGGAGTCTGTGAGACTTAATTCATTGGTGCTTTTGAGGCACTCTGATATTGCAGTGATGAGCAGCATACAACTGGCTATAAATACAAAATATCTCCTGCGGAGGGTTAATTAAATCATTCCTGTCAAGCTAACTGAGGTCTGCAACTGGAAAGAACTAGCAAAGGGCACAGCTTTATTACTGAAAGCAGCAGGAGTTGTAGCAGGGGAGTGGGAATCAAGAGACTGCCATTGAGGTGCTTTGGGCAGGTCATGTGCCCTCTCTGAACCTCAATTTCTCCATCTGTGGAATGGAGATTATGATATTCACCTGCCTCCCAATAGAGCTCTGAGAGTCACAGAATCATAGAAATATAGAGCTGGGAGGAACCTTCAGATGTCATCTAGTCCAGCCCCTTCCACTGAGACAGGACCAAGTTTATGTAGACCATCCCTGACAGGTGTTTGTAGAACCTGTACTTAGAAACTTCTAATGACAGGGATTCACAACCACCCTTGGAAGCCTATTCCACTGATTAGCTATCCTTATAGTTAGAGTTTACTAATATCTAACTGAAATCTCCCTTGCTGCAGATTAAGCCCATTACCTTGTATCCTATCTTCAGTGGACATGGAGAATAATTGATCACCATCCTCTTTATAACAGCAAACTTGAAGGCTATTATCAGGTCCCCCCTCAATCTTCTTTTTCAAGACTAAACATGCCCAATTTTTTTTAACCTTTCCTCATAGGTCGAGTTTTTAAATACCTTTATCATTTTTGTTCTCCTTTAGAGCCTCTTCAATTTGTCCACATCTTTCCGAAAGTGTGGCACCCAGACCGGGACACAGTACTCCAGCTGGGGCCTTACCAGTGTCGAGTACAGCAGGACAGTTACCGTTCATAAGACACTCCTGTTAATACACCCCAGAATGATATTGGCCTTTTTGCAATTGCATCGCATTACTGACGCATATTCAATTTGTGATCCACTATGACGCCCAGATCCTTATCTTTAGTTTTACTGCCTAGCCAGTTATTCTCCATTTTGTAGCTGAGT
This sequence comes from Terrapene triunguis, assembly GCF_002925995.2. NCBI lineage: Eukaryota > Metazoa > Chordata > Testudines > Emydidae > Terrapene > Terrapene triunguis. Next base: position 434,445 of record NW_020664488.1, on the reverse strand, counting down.
ATTTGATTTTTTTCTTCCTATGTGTAGTACTTTGCACTTATCTTTATTGAATTTCATCTTGTTGATTTTAGACCAATTCTATGATTTGTCAAGGTCATTTTGAATTTTAATCTGGTCCACTGAAATGCTAGCAGTTCCTCCCAGCTTGGTGTCATGCACAAATGTTCTAAGCATACTCGCCAACATTTTCATTAATGATTTGGATAATGGAGTGAATAGTATTGGACCCCACTAGATACGTCCTTGAGTTTGACAGCAAACCACTGATAACTACTGTGACAGACCCAGACCAGTGGGGTACGGGAGTCTGATAGAGGGCAAATATACTGGTCACTGGATGAGTAGTTTTCTGTTCCCTGAGTGACCAGAGCAGGGGCTGAACTAGAGTAATCAGGAACCTGCTAGAACCAGTTAAGGCAGGCAGGCTAATTAGGACACCTGGAGCCAATTAAGAAGAAGCTGCTAGAATCAATTAAGGCAGGCTAATCAGGGCACCTGGGTTTTAAAAAGGAGCTCACTTCAGTTTGTGGTGCGAGTGTGAGGAGCTGGGAGCACGAGGCGCAAGAAGCTGAGAGGGTGTGCTGCTGGAGGACTGAGGCGCACAAGTGTTATCAAACACCAGGAGGAAGGTCCTGTGATGAGAATAAGGAAGGTGTTTGGAGGAGGCCATGGGGAAGTAGCCCAGGGAGTTGTAGCTGTCGTGCAGCTGTTACAGGAGGCACTATAGACAGCTGCAGTCCACAGGGCCCTGGGCTGGAACCTGGAGTAGAGGGTGGGCCCGAGTTCCCCCCAAACCTCGCAATTGACCTGGACTGTGGGTTCTTCCAGAGGGGAAGGTCTCTGGGCTGTTCCCCAACCCACATGGTGAATTTCTGAGGCAAGAAAATCTGCCAATAAGCACAGGACCCACCAAGATAGAGGAGGAACTTTGTCACACTACTCTTTGAGTAGGTTTTTTTTCAACCAGTTGTCACCCACCTTATAGTAAATTTCATCTAGACCACATTTCCCTAGCTTGCTTATGAGAATGTCATGTGGGACTATCAGGAGCCTTACTAAAAACAAGCTATATCATGTCTGTCACTTTGCCTCTATTCACTAGGCCAGTAACCCTGTCAAAGAAGGAAATTAGGTTGGTTTGGCATTATTTTTACTTGACAAATGGTACTGGCTATTTCTTATAACTCTAGGTGCTTACAAATTGATTGTTTAATACTTTGTTTAGTATCTTTCCAGGTATCAAAGTTAGACTGACTGACCAGTCAATAATTCCCCAGTCCTCTTTGTTCCCTTTTTTAAAGATAGGTACTATGTTTGCATATATCCTCTCCTTTGGGGCCTGACCCATCCTCCATGAGTTCTTGAAGATAATTGCTAACAGTTCTGAGATTGCTTCAGCTAGTTCCTTAAGAATCCTATGATGCATTTCATTAGGTCCTCCTGACTTGAAAACAGCTAACTTATCTAAATATGCTTTAACCCTTTCCCTATTTTGTCTTGCAATTAAAAAAAATTAATCATGATTAATCACACTGTTAATAATAGAATACCATTTAAATATTTTTGGATGTTTTCTACATTTTCAAATATATTGATTTCAATTACAAAACAGAATATAAAGTGTACAGTGCTCACTTTATATTTATTTTTGATTATAAGTATTTGCACTGTAAAAAACAAAAGAAATAGTATTTTTCAATTCACTTAATACAAGTACTGTAGTGCAATCTCTTTATCATGAAAGTTGAACTTACAAATGTAGAATTATGTACAAAAAATCCTGCATTCAAAAATAAAACAACTTAAAATTTTAGAGCCGGCAAATCCACTCAGTCCTACTTCTTGTTCAGCCAATCACTAAGACAAATATGTTTGTTTACATTTGTGGAGATAATGCTGCCTGCTTCTTGTTTACAATGTCACCTGAAAGTGAGAACAGGCATTTGCATGGTACTGTTGTAGTCGGCATCACAAGGTATTTATGTTCCAGATGCACTAAATATTCATATGTCCCTTCATGCTTCAACCACCATTCCAGAGGACATGCGTCCATGCTGATGATGGGTTCTGCTCGATAACAATCAAAAGCAGTGCAGACTGATGCATGTTCATTTTCATTATCTGAGTCAGATGCCGCCAGCAGAAGGTTGGGTTTTTTTGTTTTTGTTTTTGTTTTGGTTTGTTTGTGGCTTGGGTTCTGTAGTTTCCGCATTGGAGTGTTCTTTTAAGACTTCTGAAAGCGTGCTCCACACCTCGTCCCTCTCAGATTTTGGAAGGCACTTCAGATTCTTAAACCTTGGGTCAAATGCTGTGGCTATCTTTAGAAATCTCACATTGGTACCTTCTTTGCGTTTTGCCAAATCTGCAGTGAAAGTGTTCTTAAAATGAACAATACATGCTGGGTCATCATCTGAGACTGCTATAACATAAACTATATGGCAGAATGCAGGTAAAACAGAGCAGAGGACATACAATTCTCCCTCAAAGAGTTCAGTCACAAGTTGAATTAATGCATTGTTTTTTTAACAAGCGTCATCAGCATGGAAGTATGTCCTCTGGAATGGTGGCTGAAGTATGAAGGGGCATATGAATGTTTAGCATATCTGGCACGTAAATACCTTGCAATGCCAGCTACAAAAGTGCCATGCAAATGCCTGTTCTCACTTTCTGGTGACATTATAAATAATAAGAGGGCAGCATTATTTCCTGTAAATGCAAACAAACTTGTTTGTCTTAGCAATTGGCTAAACAAGAAAGTAGGACTGAGTGGACTTGTAGGCTCTAAAGTTTTACATTGTTTTGTTTTTGAGTGCAGTTATGTAACAAAAAATCTACATTTGTAAGTTGCATTTTCATGACCAAGAGATTGCACTACAGTACTTGTATGAGGTGAACTGAAAAATACTATTTCTTTTGTTGATCATTTTTACAGTGCAAATATTTGTAATAAAAATAATACACACTTTGATTTCAATTACAACACAGAATACAATATCTATGAAAAAGTAGAAAAACATCCAAAATATTTAATAAATTTCAATTGGTATTCTATTGTTTAACAGTGCGATTAAAACTGCAATTAATCGTATGAGTTAACTGTGATTAATCAACAGCTCTAATTCCTTCCCCCAGATGTTAATATTTATTGTGTTATGTATCCAGTTACAATAAATCTTTTTAGTGAAGACTGAAGTAAAATCAGCATTAAACACCTCAACCTTCTTGATGTAGTCAGTTTAACTCTCCTTCCATGCTAAGTAGGAACCTACACTTTCCTTTGTCTTTTTCTTGCTCCTAATGTATCTGTAAAACATCTTATTGCCTTTAATGTCCCTTGCTAGATGTAACTCATTTTGTGCCTTAACCTCCCTGATTTTATCCCTACATGCTTGTGCTAGTCTTTTGTATCCATGCTTAGCAATTTGTCCATGCTTCCACCATTTGTAGGTTTGTTTTTGATTTTCAGGTCATTAAACCTCATGAATGTTTGCAAAGCATTTTGAGATGCTTGGTTGGAAGGAACTAGATGAGGACAAAGTCCTGTAATTAATTCATCCCCATTGGGGGTGAGAGTATTGTTGTAAGCATTGGGTTGTGATCTTGTTGGGTGAATCAGATGGGTGGAAGTTAGATGGAGGAAAAGGACAGTGATCTGCCAACATAGAACTCAGAAGTGATGGGAAAGGAAATAGCTAGAGGGGGCACAGGATGCATACTAGGTGGGAGGGAGTGTGTGTCATGCAGGCCTATTCTACATTGATGTTGGTAGCCCATATCTATTCTGGGGTTTGTCACATTCTCCTTACTGGAAGCTGCTAGCCCAGAACCTTAGTGGTAAATCAATTATTTCAATGAAGCCAGTTCCCATCAGCTGAGGATCTGGCCTGTTATATCTCTTGGATGACATGTACATGCTGGTGCTAAGTGCTCCTGGGATCTTTGATGACTACAGGCTGCTCCACACAAATAGGATGTTAGCACCAGTGTCCTGGCTAAATTCCATTTTAGGTGAATACATGCTTCTTACATGGAACCCCCATGTTGTTTTTTCAATTGGATACAACATTATTTGGTTCCTCTCCTAAAAAGGGTTGGGTTTTGTCGTGCTGCAAGTGCGGGCGGGGACCTACCACAACATACAGTTTAGAGCTCCTGTAAAAGAACAAGTTGTTAACTTGCTGTGATGCTGATGATCAAAATTGTAGGCTGAGCTGCAAACTGACACATTCACAGCTGGAAGTGAGGCCAGTTCATTTGTGTAATCATATAGATCAAAGTGGTGTTAAAAATGTAAGAATGTATTTGGTATTTAAACTTCATGAAAACTAATGGGATGTTACATTCATTGTTGTCACTTATCTGAATCCCGTTATAGTGTAGCAGCAAACATTTGCATTGTATAAATCCCCGTAACTAAATAACCCATCAAAATGAGAAAGAAGCCTTGTGTAATACAAATGAAGAACTTTAACAGGAAAGTGCTAATTCCTGCGCATTTGAAGGCAAGTGGTCCTTGCAATTGATGATCAGAACTCAAAGACTCTAAGGGCACGTCTACACTTGCAAAGTTACAGTGCCGGCAGTTACAGCACCACTCGGAGAGCGCTGAAGAAAAACCGCTGTCCTGTGTTCACACTGAAAGCTGCCTGCGCAATAGCGTGTTCACACCTGCGGCACTTGTGGTGCTATTTGTAGCAGTGCACTCTGGGCAGCTAGCCCACAGAGCACCTCTTTCTCTTTTGCCGCTAAGACTTGTGGGAAGGCAGAAGGGGTTGCAGGGCATCCTGGGTCCTGTCCCAATGCCCCGTGATGCATTGCTTCACATCCCAGCAATCCCTGTGCTTCTGTCTGCATTTGGTGCCATCTTTCAACAGTTTGTGTACTGTGTGCCCTGCACTGCCTCTTTCTGGCTGCAGGAATGGATCCTGAGCTGTTGACCAGAATGCTGCTTGCACTGACCAACACGTCATGAGTGGCAATGGAGTTATTCCTTAAACTACAAAGGCAAGAGGAGTGCGACATTGATCTCGCCACACATACTAGCTATGACACGAGAATGCTTGTGGCATTCACGGAGGTGCTGACCACAGTGGAACGCAGCTTTGGGGCTCGGGAAACAAGCACTGAATGGTGGGATCATATTGTGATGCATGTCTGGGATGATGAGCAGTGGCTGTAGAACTTTCACATGAGGAAAGCCACATTCATGGGACGGTGTGATGAGCTTGCCTCAGCCCTGCGGCGCAAGGGCACAAGAATGAGAGCTGCCCTGTCGCTGGAGAAGCACGTGGCAATTGCACTGTGGAAGCTGGTTACTCCAGACTCCCACTCCGAACTGGTTAGTGACCGATCGGTAGCAAAGTCGACCACTGGAGTCATGTTGATGGAAGTGTGCAGGGCCATTAATTGCATCCTGCTCTGAAAGACCATGATTCTGGGCAATGTGTGATATATTGTGGATGGCTTTGCACAAATGATCTTCCCTAACTGCGGAGGGGTGATAGATGGCGCACACATTCCAATTCTGGCACCAGACCACCTAGCCACAGAGTACATTAATTGCAAGGGGTATTTCTCAATGGTTCTCCAGGTGCTTGTAAATCACTGTGGGCGTTTCACAGACATTAACGTAGGCTGGTCCGGAAAGGTGCATGATGCACGCATCTTTTGGAACACTGGCCTGTTCAAGAAGCTGCAAGGAGGGACTTTCTTTCTGGACCAGAAGATCACCCTAGGGGAAGTCAAAATGCCCATTGTGATCCTGGGAGACCCTGCCTACCCCTTAATGCTGTGGCTTATGAAGCCATACACGGGGCAACTTGACAGCAGCAAGGAGCAGTTCAACAGGCTGAGCAAGTGCAGAATGACTGTGGAGTGTGCATTGGGCTGTTTAAAAGCCCACTGGCGATGCCTGTATGGGAAGCTGGACATGGCCAATGACAATATTCCTAGGCTTATAGCCGCATGCTGTACACTCCATAATATTTGTGAAGGGAAGGGTGAAAGCTTCACTCAGGGCTGGACTGCAGAGGCTCAGCACCTGGAAGTGAGTTTGAACAGCCAGAGACCAGGGCTATTAGAGGGGCACAGCGCAGGGCCATAAGGATCAGGGATGCTTTGAGGCAGCAATTTGAAGCTGAAAGCCACTAATATTTGTTGCTCTGCTTGGGATTGCAGTACTTGTAATGCTAGGAGGTGATTGGCGCACATGATGCAAGAAGGGGCATTAACATAATTGGTTATGATTATGCTATCTGTGTGCATGTATCATTTTTATATTGGAAAGTTATAAGTATTGGCTCTATACTGTCTGTATTCCAAACTTGTGCTATGCTGATGGGTGACACCCCAGACAATTTGGCATCAGCACTGCCTAGCCTGCTTGATGGCCCATTAAGGACCATCAGCTATATAGTTGACCCATTGTGAGAAGGCAGATACACCTTGTGACTAAGCAAGGTATGCAGGGACTTGCCTATGGACAGAACTCTAAGGTTTTTTTCTTGCCATGTGCCCTAATGGGTGTCTTTGGGACAAAGAAAGCAGAGACCACATGGCAAGGGACTAGTAAAAAGCTGTTGCAGTTCCTCCATCTTGTCTTCAATCCTGCTTCTTACCTCTGGAAGAACTTTGCTACAAACTGAAGCTTTCAACAAAGGACTGAAGGACCCATCCCAGCTGTGGATGTACTCCAGAGACTTGATTTAAACCTGCAGTTTATTCTATCACTGCTACAAGCCTGAACCAAGAACTTTGCCATTACTGTATGTAATTGATTCCATTTAACCAATTCTAGCTCTCATCTATATCTTTTTCCTTTTATGAATAAACCTTTAGATTTTAGATTCTAAAGGATTGGCAACAGCATGATTTGTGGGTAAGATCTCATTTATATATTGACCTGGGGCTTGGCCCTTTGGGATCAAGAGAACCTTTTTTCTTTTACTGGGGTATTGGTTTTCATAACCATTTGTCCCCATAACGAGTGGCACTGGTGGTGATACTGGGAAACTGGTGTGTCTAAGGGAATTGCTTGTGTGACTTGTGATTAGCCAATGGGGTGAGACCAAAGTTTTCCCTGTCTGGCTGGTTTGGTTTGCCTTAGAGGTGGAAAAACTCCAGCCTTGGGCTGAAACTGCCCTGCTTTAAGCAATTTGTCCTAAATTGGCACTCTCAGTTGGGTCTCACCAGAACCAGCATTGTTACAACCTCCCAGAGGCCAATCACAGTGCTGTAATCACCATGGTGTCTACACTGGCACCACAGCGCTGTAGCTGCTTTACTGCGCACAAGCTTGCCAGTGTAGGCGGGGCCTAAATGCACTCCTCTCTCTCTCTCTCTCTCTGCCAATCAAAGAAAGATCCCACCTGCTTGGTGACCCTGTCAGCTTTTTTTCCTGTGAGAAGAAGCTGTAAGTATGGACTCAGAATCCAAACAGTTCAGAGATGAAGGATCCTTCCCTAACAGGGCAGAATAACTGAACAAGGAGACGGAGATTACAGAGCTGTTCTGGGTAGCCCTGAGAGACTTCCGAGAAACTGGCAGATTACTACGTTTCTGTTACCATTTGAAATCACAGACTGTGATTCAGCTGTGCACATACTTTACCTGCTTTATCCTCTCATTTCTTAGCTAATAAGCCTTTAGTTAGTTTACTATAGAATTGTCTACTGGCATTGTCTTTGGTGTGAGATCTAGGCTGCAACTCAACCTGGGTGAGTGACTGGTCTCTTGGGACTGGGAGTAACCTTGAATATTTGTGTGTTATTGTGTGTGTGTGTGTGTAAGTGACCATTTATCACATAGTCTGTTTTGCCTGAGTGGCAAGATATAATGGAGTCACAGACAGTACCCTGAGATGCTCCAGTCTAAGACTGTTGTAGTATTTTGGGAGTTCACATTTGGTCCTGGACTGGTGAAATCTAATTATGGAACATACCACCAGTTTGGTGTCTACCCTGCTTTTGACAGCCTGTCATGAGCCGGTGTGATGCTTGTTCCATGTCTTTTTGTTCTGTACTAGTAAGGACCTACCACAATGGGGAGCTGGTCACTATGATAATACAAATTAGATACACAGCCACAATATTATTATTATAAAACAAAACCAAGGTTAAGAAGTGACTTGATCACATTCTACAAATCCCTAAATGGGGAGAAGATTTCTGGTAGATGGCTCTTTAATTAAACAGGAAAAAAGCATAATGAGTTCCAGTAGTTGGAAGCTGAATTTAGACAAATTCTGTCTAGAAACAAGGCACATTTTTTAACAATGATGGTTAAGGCTGTGAGTTTGTTATGGCTTCTGTGGCTTTCCGCCGCCTCTGTAAAATTCTGCAATTGCCGCAGCAAGTGTGGCTGACCCCAGGGCCGCCCGAGCAACTCCAGGCTCACGTGGCCCTGGAGCCAGGCACAAGGGCCACTCCTGGAGCTGCCCCCAGCCACTACTTGGTGGCCCCAGGCAGCTGGCTCTGGGAACCATCCAAGCAGCGGCTGGTGTGGCTGGCCCTGGGGCCCCCCAGAGCAGCGGCCGGTGGGGCTGGACCTGTGAATTGTTTATTGCTTATGACCAATTGTTTCCCCAGGAATTGAAATTAGAGGGGGGTGTTTGAATTTACACGGGGTGTGTGTGTCAGGGCCGATGAGATATATAAAAGAGATATGAATAAAGTAAATGTTTTGTTAGGCTAATGCAAATGTAACATAAGGATAATGCAAATTACACCAAAACACATAACAGGTCTAAATTTCTAAAAAAATATAATTAAAAAAAATGTATTTAATTTAAATTGACTTTTGAAAAGTAAGCCCTCATGGGATAAGAGGGAAGTCCTCTCATGGATCAGTAACTGGTTAAAAGATGGGAAACAAAGGGTAGAAATAAATGATCCGTTCTCAGAATGGAGAGGGATAAATAGTGGTATCCCTGAGGGGTCGGTACTGGGACCATTACTGTTCAACATATTCATAAATGATCTGGAAAAATGGGTAAACAGTGAGGTGGCAAAATTTGCAGATGATGCAAAACTATTCAAGATAGTTAAGTCCCAGGCAGACTGCGAAGAGTTACAAAGGGATCTCACAAAACTGGGTGACTGGGCAACAAAATGGCAGATGAAATTCAGTGTTGATAAATGCAAAGTAATGCACGTTGGAAAACAATCTCAACTATACATTCAAAATGATGGAGTCTGAATTAGCTGTTAACACTCAAGAAAGATCTTGGAGTCATTGTGGATAGTTCTCTGAAAACATCCACTCAATGTGCAGCGGCAGTCAAAAAAGCAAACAGAAAGGGATAGATAATAAGACAGAAAATATCATATTGCCTCTATATAAATCCATGATACGTGCACACCTTGAATACTGCATGCAGATGTGGTTGCCCCATCCCAAAAAAGATATATTGGAATTGAAAAAGGTACAGAGATTGGCAACTAAAATTGATTAGGGGTATGAAACAGGAGGAGAAATTAAAATGACTGGGAATTTTTAGCTTAGAAAAGAGACGACTAAGGGGGGATATGATAGAGGTCTATAAAATCTTGACTGGTGTGAAGAAAGTGAATAAGGAAATGTTATTTAATCCTTCACATAACACAAGAACTAGCAGTCACCCAATGAAATTAATAGGCAGCAGGTTTTTAAAAAAAACCAAAAGGAAGTACTTCTTCACACAACATAAAGTCAACCCGTGGAACTCTTTGCCAGGGGATGCTGTGAAGACCAAAACTATAACAGGATTAAAAAAAGAACTAGATAAATTCCTGGAGAATAGGTCCATCAGTGGCTATTAGCCAGGATGGGGAGGGATGCAACACCATGCTCTGAGTGTCCCTAACCTGTTTGCCAGAAGCTGGGAATGGGCAACAGGGGATGGATCACTTGATGATTCCCTGTTCTGTTCATTCCCTCTGAAGCAACTGGCCTTGACCACTGTCAGAAGACAGGATACTGGGCTATATGGACCATTGGTCTGACCCAGTATGACCATTCTTATGTAAAAATTAATTATAATAAAAATGTTTAGTACAGAAACTCCCCAACATAATGACCTCTCAAGATAGCAACAATGTGAGATAACAACCTTGGCAAATAATGCATTTTAAAAATCTTGGCCTACTAGGAAACATATTTATATAAGTTTCCATTCCCAGTCACAAATCTAGTATTCTGGAGCAAAGTCACTAAAATATAGTCCAACAAACAAATGTTTATTTAACGTGCCCCTCACTTTTCCCTCCACTGCACCCCACTCACCGGTGTTGTCCTTGGTCAGTGGAGACTCAGAGTTCAGAGGTGCTTTCACGTGCGTACGCCTCCTAGGTGGGGGGCAAGAAGGCACCTTGCTCGTTCCTCCAGCTGCTCACTGTTCGCTCTGGCCACTGCCATTCATTGTGCCACCGTTCACTCCACCACTCTGTTGCCAATGGCCCGGCGCAGTCACCTTCTGCTGCCACCTGCCACTGTGAGCTCTGTGAGTTGGTCTCTTGAGGTTCCACCCAGCTGTCAGTGATTTCAGCTGAGCTCTCAGTGGGGGAACCTCGCTGCTAGTGCAGTCTGGGCCGTCTCTTCCACTGAAACACTGGCCCCACAGCAGGACTAAGCACTTAGACCTGATTATCAGTGATTTCCGCTGCAGTGGTCACTTAACAGAACAAAAGACTATCTATGGAGCCTAATCAGCTGTGTCTTTGAACAGTGGAGAGGGACAGGTCCCCACCCTCTCTCTTGATGCCCTCAATCAGCACAGGCTAAGTACAGTTCTACTGCCCTTTACTCATACAATAAGAACAACATTTAATCATCCCTCCCCCCCCACCCCCCGCATTCAAGGGATTTGTAACACAACCCCAGCCAAAATCTACCACTTGGGCAACACAGCTCTGTTTGCTGGATACCTAGGTAGATTAGGTGTGAATGTAAATACAATCTGGTCCTGAAGCCTTTCCCCCCAACCCCAGCTCATCACTAGCTGTCAGGGAGAGCTCATTTAGACTTCGCTTACAAATCATCATTTGAAATTTATTAGGTTGGCCAACATCACCGAAATGAATGCACTGACATTGTCATAAACAGCTGTATAAGGAAGCTAGTCTATGTTCATACTTTTCAAATCTATTAAACTTTTTCAGATACATATTTTATCATACACTGCATATGCTTTTAAAGTGTGTATTAATGTTTCAATTTCAATTCAAATTTCCAAACAGTCACTAAATTGGCATGTAACTAGTTCACAAAACTGGGGGGGGGTTTTGGGGAAATTCAGGGGGGGTGTAGGGAAATCACTGCTTATGACCTGTATACAAAAAAATACCCATGACTAAATCTTAGCCTTAGTAATGGTAATTAACCATTGGAACAACTTGTCTAGGTGTAAGGTGATCAGACAGCAAATGTGAAAAATCGGGACATGGGGTGGCGGGGGGGGTAAGAGGAGCCTATATAAGAGAGACCCAAAAAGCAGGACTGTCCCTATAAAATCGGGACATCTGGTCACCCTACCTAGGTGGATCCTCCATCTCTTGGAATCTTAAGTCAAGACTAGGGGTACGTCTACACTTACCTCCGGGTCCGACGGCAGGCAATCTATGTTCTGGGATCGATTTATCGCGTCTTGTCTAGACGCGATAAATCGATCCCGGAAGTGCTCGCCGTCGACGCCGGTACTCCAGCTCGGCGAGAGGAGTACGCGGCATCGACGGGGGAGCCTGCCTGCAGCGTCTGGACCCGCGGTAAGTTCGGACTAAGGTACTTCGAATTCAGCTACGTTATTAACGTAGCTGAATTTGCGTACCTTAGTCCGAAGTGGGGGGGTAGTGTGGACCAGGCCTTAGATCTTTCTAAAAGAGATGCTGTAGCTCAGCCAGAAGTTGTGGGCTTGATGCAGAAACTGTAGGATGAGGTTCTCTGGACTGTTATACAGGAAGTCAGACTACATAATCCTGCTGGTCCCTTCTGGCCTTAAACTCTATGGAAAACTAATTGTGGTGGTGGGTTACCCTTAAGAAAAAAGAGGCATTGGAGGGCTGAATAGACAAGAGTATAAACAATAGACCCACTTTCGAACAATGAAAAACCACGTATATTTCAAGGTCCTAAAACCTGGCAACAGCTTATCCAATTAGCTTCAAACTTTCCCAGACATACTGTCCTCTGGCTGCATATGTTCAGGCTGAAAGCAGCTCAGGGTCAAAAGCAGGCTTAGAACAAAAACTGTCTTAAAACCTTAAATTATATCATCATGCCTAGTAATACACCGTGAACTGTGCACTTAGGGTGTAATTAGAACCAGACGTTTTTCTCTCCCTCCCTCGGTCATGGAACCAGCAATTTCACAATGCATGTAATTCTGGTTCAAGTTCAGCCTGCACTTTGCGACTCAGATGCCTATGGGACAGGAAACATCAGCGCTCCTCAGTTTGCAACCCAAGAGGATCCAAGGTCAGAGGTGAAATCCACATTCTTCCTCGCAGCCAGCATAGCGCAGATATAATGCACACCACACCCACAAAGGGTGGGGGTGGTTAGAATGGCAGCTCCCCTGCTGTTAATGGGCTTAGAGAACTCATCCCACCCACATGCACAGCTGGAAGAATCGACTCCACGGTGCTGATATTAGCACTGTCTCTGGCTAGGCCGGGGTTTCCAGCCTCATCCTGGCTCCATGTTACAACAGAAGAGAGTTTTGGGACCCCCCCCCGGCATTTAGGAATATAGAAAGAGGGGGGTCATGACCCCCTGAAACCTGTTTTTGACCCTGCTGGGGATCACGACCCCCAAGCGGAGAACCCCTGAGCTAGGCTATTGTATATATTGGAGCAGATAAGTCATTTACACCAAGGGTACAATGCAAGTCTGGGTGGAGGGGAGGGCAGTGGGCCTGGGTCTTTTCCACTGCTCTACTGTTTCTCTTCTGACTCTCCTGTGATCTCTCCCACCTGGGAATGGCCTTGCTGATGAGTCCTGTCTGTAGAGCTGAGGACTTTTCCCCAACCTCCCACTGTACCATATATACTCAGGTGCATGGTCAGTGTCTATGTGAGTCACTGAATTCTGCAGATCTTTAATAACTGAAATGAGGAGGCCATGTCATATGTGAGCTGGCTTCTAAGTGAACGTCACACGGTGGCTGGCTCTTTAAGGAATGTTTGGTCCAGCCCCACCTGTGACTAATCTCCCCATGTAAGTACTCTCACACTTCTTATCAACCTGTCTGTACTGGGCTATCTTGATTATCACTTCAAAAGTTTTTTTTTTTCTCTTACTTAATTGGCCTCAGTTGGTAAGACAACTCCCACCTGGTGTGTGTGTGTGTGTGTGTGTGTGTGTTCACTTCTATGCATCTGAAGAAGTGGGATGTAGCCCACGAAAGCTTATGCTCAAATAAATTTGTTAGTCTCTAAGGTGCCACAAGCACTCCTGTTCTTTTTGTGGATACAGACTAACACGGCTGCTACTCTGAAACTAATCAGCCGTTGCCTCCTTCAGCAAGTCGCCAGCTGAGCTGAGAGCTATGGGGAATAGGAAGGTTTCTGTAGATGACAGACCTCAGTTGACAGGTGAGACTCCCAGGAAGAGGGACTGTGAAGTGTAATCCTGCAGGGAGCAGGCTAGGGAGAAGACGGGAGCGGAGAGGCTTGCCTTGACTCCCAGGCAGGCAGGGCTGCTGGGATTAGATAGGCTCTTGCAGGAGGCCTTGGGTCGTGGTGAAAGCACGTGGTTGAGGTGCTGAACTTTTGTTAGTCTTATTCTGAAGAAATAAACCCAAGTCGCTGAAGAGTAGGGACTGCAAGCCTGTGACCAGAGGGTGTTTTGGTGCATGGGCTGTTGAGTGCCCACTGTTTGACAATGAGCGGATGTGATGATGATGACTAATTTATCTGCTCTTTCTTCTCTGGCAAATCCTAGCAGAGCTGCGGCGGAGATGAGTGGATGGGAGGTGAGGGGAGAGGAAGATCACACATGGGCAGGTCCCCCAGCTGTGACCTCTCCAAATTCCAAAGAAAAGTGGTGATGGGAAAGAATGATCTGGCGGAGGAAGAAACTTTCTGGGAAGAAGGAATGGAGGCGGTGCCAGCCATGACTCAGCCTCCAGGCAGCCAACAAGTGCTGATTCAAGAGCAGTTTAGGCCTCGGCCTAGTTTTGCAGGATGCAGATCTGATGTTGCCCAATGTCTGAGCGTGGTCACATCCAGGGCGGTAGGCTCTGACATTGTAGGGCATCTCTCTGGGAGGTCAGACTGCAGCAAAGGGGTCACTCGTGTGTCCTGGGGGCCAGTGGCACTTGGTGCCAGATTCTGTCACATCGCTCTGCTCTTCCTCTGTTTTGGGAGCCTCTTCCTGTCGTGGTGTATGTCTGATGCTGCCATGCAGCTGCCACTGTTATGTCTTAGGTTACTGGGAGCTCCTTATATCAAAACACTTCGATGCCACAGTGTGGTAAATTCAGTACCTGTAAGCTTTATTGGTCACTTATGCACTGCATGGCATAAGCACAGCACTGACTAGACTCCCAAAGTCCTGCCCCACAATGCACTGGGCTCTGATGATCCTGGGGATAGATTCTTTGGGACCAGGTCTGTCTGGCTGTTCCAAAGTCCAGATCAGGGCTTTGGAGGGCATAGCCATGGCACATTACAGCCACAGGAGGTGGGTGTTCCTTTCATTCAATCGCTGTCATGGGCCAGAAATGGCATGGCCCTTCCCCTATGACCAGGTCTCCCTCCACTGCACCACAGGCTCCCTCTAAGGACATGATTCAAGTGCTGTGAAAGGCAATGGAAAGTTTCCCACTGATGGCCAGGTGAGATGGAGACCTTTGAGTTAGCTAATGTCTGCACAGTTATTTGACAATGTACATCTGTAGACAGGACTGAGTATCTCTGTGAAGGTGAAAGCTAGGGACCCAGCTTTTGTCTCTCTTTGTTGCCAAGGACACCCCTCTTTTCACTGGGTTCCCCAGATCCTCATATGTATCTGTACCCACGTGTCCTGAAAAAGCATCCAGCCTGATATAAATAAGGATAGGGTAAGAGAGGACATTAAAATATAGTAGTAACTGGATGGGATTACTTTAGTGGAGCAGTGGAAGGATTGCATTGGGAAATGGCTTGCTGAGTATTCCAGCATATAAATCGCTCTGGCTGAGATCATAGCAAGGGCTGGACCTCCCAATGTACAGTCGTGGTGTGATGGAGTGCACCCCCATATTCACACCCTACATACTATTGTAATAATCTTTGTACAAAATATGCCTTGCACGGTATCATTGGAAAACTCAATTCACTGGTCAATAATACCGGGATGAAATGTGGGTAGCAACATTCTATGTAAAGTTACGAATTCCCCCTGAATGATGTTGGTGGCACATGTTCAAATCCACATGGCCCCAGTTAGGCAGAACTGGTCAAGCAGGCCTTAAACAAAGGTGTGTGTGTGTGTGTGTGTAACACTGGCCTTGAAACAGCAAGAGGGAGACCAGGCAAATCTGCAATTTAGCAAACAACAGCATGAAGTCTCTTTCAGGACAGACCCCCATGTCTCCATCCTCACAGCTGGAAGGAACTTTATCTAGGGGTAACCCTCAGGAAAATGCATTTCAAAGAGTGATTGAACTATAAAAGTAAGGTGTGATAAATGAAGGGGGAGGGGGATTCCCTTTTATGGACACCTATTTAGCTATAAAGTCCCTCTTGGTTGCTGTTCTCTGCTTGCTTTACCTGTAAAGGGTTAAAGTCACCCAGGTAAAGGAAAGGGAGTGGGCACCTGACCAAAAGAGCCAATGAGAAGGCTAGAACTTTTTAAAATGGGGGGGGGGGGGAAACTTCCCTTTTGTGTCTGTTGTTCTCCGGGAAAGAGGGGAACATGGAGCAGTTATGCTATGAGAAGCTTTAAGCCAGGTATGATCATAGATCATCAGATCATACCTAGAACAATTTATTTGGAACCCCCAGATGTGTAAGTAGATCAGGAATGTTTAGAAAGATGCAATTAGGTTTATTTCTGTTTATTTCTTATGGCTAGTGGACTCTTCTGTGCTAACCCCAGATGCTTTTGTTTGCTTGTAACCTTTAAGCTGAACCCCCAAGAAAGCTATTTTGGGTGCTTAATTTTTGGAATTACTCTTTTAAAATCTAGCAAAAGTCTAAGTTCTCAGATGTATTTTCTTTTTTATTAATAAAATTTATCTTTTTAAAGAACAGGATTTGATTTTTGGTGTCCTAAGAGGTTTATGCATATTTTGTTTAATTAGCTGGTGGCAACAGCTAATTTCCTTTGGTTTTTTTCTCAGCTCTTCCCTGGAGAGGGGGTGAAAGGGCTTGAGGGTACCCCACAAGAAGAAATTCCCAAGTGTGCCTTCCTGGGTTCCAAAAAAGGGGTTTTGCATTTGGCTGGTGGCGGCGTTTACCAAGCCAAGGTCGGACAAAAGCTGTAACCTTAGGAGTTTAATAGTGGCCACTCCAGGCTTCTATTAATTTTTTAGAATCCTTGTGGGACCCCACCTTCTGCACTCGAAGTCCCAGAGGTGGGGAATCAGCCTTGACAGGGGCAAAAACACCCCAAGTTCTCTCCCTATCCATCTCTCTCCTTTTCATCTAAGAAGACAAAAGAAACAGCCATTGGGCTTTGGGAGCAGATCCTGACCTGATACTTGGTCAGCATCGTTACTGGGAACCTGTGATAAGAACTTCCCCTTGAACCAAGTCTGGTTTGTTAAGTTTAGAAAGCATTTTCTCTTTATTTCTCTTGTAACCGATTTTGATGTTAGTGCTGTACGCTTGTACTCACTTAAAGCCTATCGCTGTGTAGTTAAACTAACTTGTTTTATTCTTTAATCAAAACTGAACCAATGCTGTGAGCTATGCGGGTAACTCCATTTATGGTAGCAAACTGTTGTATGTTGCTCACCTTAGAGGGGCAATGGACCTAGTACCACTGGACTGTCCCAGAGAGGGCTGGACAGTGCAGAACACATGTTTTTTTTGGGAAATCCCAGGACTGTGTGTGTGTTTGGGTTACCCTGCAAGGGGTAACCAAGCATAGTGGAAGTTGGAGTGTGGCTGGTGTGTGCCGATAGGCTACTGGGGTCAGAGTTCTGGACCCGGGCTGTGGCTATACAACACACAGCCTGCAGGTCACTTGTGGCTCAATCAGCACACAGTTGTGGCCCATGTGACATCCTCAGCGCCATACAGGTAGTATATATGTTGTGTGGATGCAGCCCACAATAGTAAATAGGTGGAGAACCACTGCTGTTCAGACACTCAGGGGGTGCCCTGCATGCTGTCAGGCTGTTTGTGAGAAGCCCAGGTTGCACGCTACAGCAGCAAAGCACTATGAGGCACCCCAAGTTGTAGGCAGGGGTGACCCAGGCACCCTGCAATGTCACATCTGGGACATCTCCTCCAGGTTCCTCCCCAGGACTTCATTTTTCTATAGTGGAGACAGTCCCCAGAGACTGTGTCCCAGGTACTACCCTGAGCCTGGTGCATGCTGGGGCAGGATGCTGGGGAGTTATTCTATGCAGCACAGAAGTGCCTAGTAAAGTCTGTGATAGTGTCAGGCCTCTCTATGGAGTCCAAGCCCTCTAAGGAGCTCCCAGGGCAGAGCTGAACAGTAAAACCCTGTTGGAAATGGTGCCAGCCGCACTGTCCTTACCACCCCTTATCCCACCTACCTGCCCTGCCCCCCAAGAGAAGTCTGGGAGAACAAAGCCTGCCAAAGTTTGCCTTTAGCATAATACTGAGGCCCTGTTCACTTGTACACATCAGCTGTCCCATGGCACTTTCCTCAAGAGGCAGGGTGTTAACCCCAGTGTCCTGGCCTCATTCCAACACTGATAATTACATTTTGCCTCTTGAAATCCCCCCTGATGCTTTCAGTTGGCTACGGTATTCTTCACTTCCTGTCCTAAACTGTCAAACAGCTGCCATGTTCCATCCCGGAGTGGCTACATTTGTGATGGATGCAGTAGCCCCTCTCTATCTATCCCACACTGTGACAGGTAGTGCTTGAGGATCATTTGGGCTGGAATGTGCTATAGATCATGTGAAGGCTTGTTTGAAATGAGGGCACCACTTCCAGTTATGATTTCTTCTTTTTCCTTCCTCCTTGTCCAATGTCCTGCTTTGACAAAAGCCACAGCCCGGGAACTGTAAGCTGCCCTGAATGGCTGGGATGCTCTTATTTGCTGGGGATGTTGCTTTAATACTCCAAGCCAAGGTCTCGGCCCTGGTCAATGGGAACTTTGCCACTGACTTCACTGGAACTAGGATCTGGCCCTTTAAAAATGTTACAGTAAAGGCAGCTGCATCCAGTTGTTGAACCTGAACCATTTCTAACAAGTGGATCTTTGTCTCTTTCCAGAGACTCATTGAGTTTCCTCAAAGAGGGCCAAAGGTTGTAGCAGTTACCCTACAACCATGAGCTACTTGACCTCCGGCACCACGATTGTGTGATCCACGAGCCAGGCCGGGATCTGCGCCAAAACTTCCTGCACTGTAAAATGGATGTGCATGATGCCCTGCCTCTGGAATTCCTAAGCCACTCAGACCCGGGCAAAGGGCATCATGCGGATTTCCTAACAAAGCAGCATTAAGAGCATTCCCCCTCCCAAGGGAGAAAAGAGAATCTCTGCTTTATTCCTAAATGGCCCAGCAAGCTTTCTCTTTATAGCAGCTGGGAGAAATGTGCAAACCACAGGAGTGGAGGAAGCAGACTGCAGCAGAGAAGCAGCTGTGGCCAGGGAGCTGACTCCTTGGAAACCTTCACCGCAGGCTTTCTGCTGGCTCAGGCGTTTTGTCCTGCATCGCTCCCCCCCTCCGCCCTTTTCATTGGAGTTGACGCTGTTCCCTGTTAAGCAAGATGAGAAAAGCCAGCTGTTCCAATAGCTCAGGCCCCTCCTAGAGCAGAGAGCTGAGCCACACATCCAGCATCGCTGACACCTGAGAACGGAGCCTGTTCAGCATGTGCTCCCCAGTAGAAGCTCCCTCTGCAAAGTGCCAGGCAAACTCACCCTTTGAGCCAGATTCTTCCCTGTGTCCAGCTTCTGCTGCATGCAGCAAAGGGGCAAAGTCACCTGGCAGCTACTTACAGCTCCCTCTCTCTCTGTCCAGCCCAGGTGTAAGTTAGAGCACCTTTGGGCTGCTGTAAGGTGTGCCAGCGGGCAGTAGTCCCTGCCTTTCTCCAGCCTGGACAGACAGGCCCCTGTGCCAGAGGCTGTGGGGAAGGGAGAGGTCTGAGCTAATTCTGCTGGATCTATATCGGCTGGGGACACCCCCATGCCAAGTTTATTCCCAGCTAAGGGGCAGTCCCCATTCCCTTTCCACCACCTGAATGAAGCAAGTCAGAGAATCTGTTCCTCTATGTCTGCAAACAGCTCGGAGCGCTGAGATTTATTGTTCTTGAAGCCTGGGTATCTAGCAACTGCTTCTGCAAATGCCAGCCAGTGCTGTTCCTTGGCTGCAGTCAGAGGGAATTGGCTACTACCTCCTTCTCCCTCACTGGCTTCCTCCCTGCCCTGCTATCCCAAGACATTTGTGAGACAGAGGCAGCTGTCCCAGGCCCTGGGCTTTCACAGAGAGATGGATGCAAAGATTGGAGGAATTGGTCACCAAGCAGGGGTCGGGTTGAGCCAGTCCAGGCTTGTATGTTATAGCAGCACTTTTCTCATAGCTGCTGTGGGCTGTGCAGAATTTAAGCTTTTACTAAAAACGAACAAACACAAAACCACCCAAGTTTCCAGTCCTAATGGGGCTGAAGTAAACCTGGAGTGTGGACTGACGTGCTGCTGTGTGACAGTTTGCAGCTGCTCAGCCCAAAGAGAGAGGGGTCCACCATATTAGTTAGGGAGGGATGAGACTTTGGTCGGTTGAATCCATTATGGTCTGGGCAGGCTGGTCCTTAGACAGAGGACACAGCAGATAATGACTGATCATCTCAGCTTCTCCTGTCTGAGGAATCACTCACTCCTTTAACTCCATCCTCAACGCTGGCTTTTATCTTATTTCTTTATTATGCTGGTTATTAACTTTCAAGATTTGTATCTTTCTTAGGGGGTTCTAGTAAACATTATACATGTCACCAAAGTGCTCCCAGCATCGCATCATGCTTCTTCCTCCATCATTGCACTTTTGCTCTTGTCACAGGGAAGCTGCAGTGATTAATTTTTTTTTTTTAATACCAAAGGTAACTGAATAATAGGCCCTGCTCCTGCAGTCTGATCCTTGACCCCCTGTAGCCCTTTGACTGCCTACTCCATGTAGGGGTGAGGCTCCACCCAAATGGATCAGAGCCTAAGGTTACAAGGCCTGAACCTCAGCTGGTGGAAGTCCAGTAACCTGCACATTGGTACCAGATGCGCAAGCTCAGCACCAAGCGCGCACCCAGTATGCTGAGCTCTTCTGGAAATCTGGCCCCCTGTAGTATCCACAGCTCCATTCCAAATGTGAGGGTGGCCGCAGGCAGAGCTCTCAGGGTCATCTGGCTGGCAGGCTTCACCTCGGCCCCTCCTGCCGTAGGAAAGAAGAAAAGGGAACTCTAATTTCATACTGAATCACATTTTTGGTTTTGAAACCTTGTGTCGAAACAGATGCTAAAAAAAGCAGAGAGGCCCTGCGCCCTGCCAGCCCTGGCTCGGGTACCATGCGTGCATGGCAGGCACCCAGACAGGCCAGCTGTGCTTCCCTGCCTCGCTTCCTGCCCTGGGATTCCTTCTCCTTTGAGATCCTGATCTGTAGCCAGCTCTGTCACAAGTCCAAACCCTACAAGTAGGGGAAGGAGGGTCATGGGGCTAGAGCATAAGTCAGGCAATTGGGGTTCTGCTCAGCTGCTGACTCATTCTGTGACCTTGTGCAAGTCATGGCACCACTCAGTGCCTCAGTTTCCCTGTCTGCAAAGTAGAGATGACGACAACACTGAGCTAATGCAAAATGCCCTCCGAGCCTGTGCTGTAAGATTGCAGTTAAGTACCACGTATCAGCTAGAGGGAATAAGGTTACCATACGTCCGGATTTTCCCAGACATGTCTGGCTTTTTGGTCCTCAAATCCCCGTCCTGGAGGAAATTCGAAAAAGCCAGGCATGTCCAGGAAAATAGGGAGGGGTCGTGGGGCTTGGATCTGGGCCGGAGCCGCTGGGGCGGCGGTGCTCGGCCGCCAGCCGGCGCCACTCGGCCAGGGCCGGGCCAGAGCCGCTCGGCCGGAACCGGGGCCCAAGCCGAGCCGGGCCGGAGCCGCTGGGACCGGGGCTAAGGGTGCTCGGCCGGCACTGCTCGGCCGGGGCCGGGGCCCGAGCCGCTTGGCCGGTGCCGGAGCCGCTGGGACTGGGGTTGGGGGTGCTCGGCGGCCGGCCAGCACCAGTGCCCCGGGGCCCGAGCTGAGCTGGAGTCGCCGGGGCTAGAGCCGCTTGGCCGGAACCGGGGCTAGCGCCCCAGGGCCCGAGCCGAGCCGGGCTGGAGACGCCGGGGCCAGAGCCGCTCGGCCGGGGGGGCCGGACTGGGCCGTGCCTCCTTGCGCCCCCCAGCCCCAGCTTACCTGCTGCCTGCCTGTTTCAGGCTTCCCACGAACATTTGATTCGTGGGAAGCAGGGGAGGGGGCAGAGTTGGGGTGGGGCCGAGGCGGGGAAGGGGCAGAGTTGGGGCAGGCCAGGGCCCCATGGAGTGTCCTCTTTTTGTGTTTTTTTGTTAAATATGGTAACCCTAAGAGGAAGGAGAATCTGCCTCACTTCACTCTCTCACATTGGAATTGATGCCCAGTAGAATCTGATTCATGTGGTTGGGTTGATTTTCCTGTTTGTTACAAAAACTTTGAATAACAAAGGGAAAGATAAGGAAGAGAACAGACTGGTGGGTAATTCTAGTGGCTCCTGCTCTGCCAGTGGCTGCAGCAGCCACCTCCTCCCATGTGAAATATTTTCCCCAACAGGAGAGCTTTAGAGAGGGACCCTCTACTCAACCCCCCCGACTGTAGGGAGGGGGCATCTGGCACTGCTCTCATTGAACCCAGCACTGCTTGCTCTGATGGGTTCTGGAGGCCACGCAGCCTTTCATGGCTGGGGAGACAGTCACAGATGTGCTATCTTCGAGATCAGTAAAGGACGAAAGAGGGAAGGCCAAAGGGGTGGTGTTCAGATATCACCAAATAGAACAGAAGTGATCTTGAGAAAACGTAGCAATTGAGCGTAGTGCATTATAACTGCTAGGGGGAAGCTGGTATATAGGAAAATGGCAACTATGCTGTCTGAATAACTCCATCATTGGAGTTTAGGGGCAGGGACTGGGTTTTTTAAGAAGCGTGGATACCATAGCAATAAACTTGGGCTGGTCAAAGATTTTTCACTGAAACTCTCTTTGGATAGAAAATTGGATTTCTGACTTCTAGTTTGCAGCTGATTTTTTTTTTTTCTTCTTGTTGACAAAGTCCAAGCTTTCCATAGAGTTTTCCTCAACATTTTCTGTGAGGGGATTTTCTGACCAGCTCTAACCCTGACTAATGTCACCTTAGCAAGGGTGACTCAAGTCACAGGGCTCCCAGTGCTGATGCCAGACTGCACCCTGGCACCATACCTCCTGTGGTGGATTGCTTGTTTCTAAACCCCAGGCAGTACCACCAATCCCAAACATTCAAAACCATGAGTCAGGCCTCAAAAGTCATGAGATCAGCGTCAAAATCATAAGTTGTTTTAAAAAAAAAATCAACTATGGATTCTTTTAACCCGTGTTCTTGTTTCTGAGCTTTTTTGGGTACACTTGGGTCATATTTTCAAGTGATCATAAGGGCCAGAAACTTCCTTAAAAAAATAAAAGAGCAGAGGGCTTATCTACACTTGAAATGCTACAGCAGCACAGCTGTGCTTCAGTGCAGAAACTCACTACAATGACAGGAGGGGTTCTCCCATTGGCATAGTTAATTTACCTCCCCAAGAGGTGGTAACTACGTTGACGGAAGAATTCAAGCTAACTTTTGAGTCTAGACCTGATCTGAGAGTCTCATATAGTCACATGACTCCAGCTGCTGGAGCTTTAAGAAAAACACCAAATATTGTGAGGTGCACAATAAAATCATGACTTGGCAATTCTCGATGTGTACCCAAGCAATCATGCCCTGAACGCTGCTGACAGGCAGCTTGTAGCAAATGTGCTCTGACTGCCTCACCTAGCACTGGTAAAAATAAATAAATAAATAAAAAAGGGAGGTGGCTCATGTTCTAAGTACTTTTTGTACCATAGGGCTTGAAAGAGGTGTTTTTTTTTCATTTCTTCTATATTATTTTTTAAATTGTTTTTTGACCATTTTGATTTTGAATTTTTTCATTTTTTATTCTCCCTCTCTGTTTTTCTCCTTTTCCCCTAGCGTAGAGGACAGAGGGAGAAAAAAAGGCAGAGAATGTGATGAAATGAATTAAAAATGACTTTCTTTGCGTTTTCCAGTTTAATTAGAAAAAATTAGGACATTTTTTGGGGGGAAGCAAAACTTGTTAGTAAAAATTTCCAATTTTGCATAAGACCATTTTTCTACAACAGCAACAAAATAACATTTCATCTGGAGCCAGAGAGCAGTCCTGACGGAGGCAGATCTCTGATGAGGCTGTGAAATAATCTCCCAAGGGAAGGTGTGAAACCTCATTGCTTGGGGCATTTGGAGGTAGAATGGACAATGCCTTGGAACAAGGCCCCATTAGGTCCTTCTCTCTATGCCCTCAATGGAGGTGGTCTGAGATAACACAGACCTCAATACACCATGTCCCTGTTTTCTGCAGTTTGCAAACATTATGGTGCCTTTCCCACATAGACACTCTGGCCCTTTGCTCCTACCCCTTGTATCATGGGGGAAGCCCTGCCACATGAGAGGGGGCTGGAAAGGAAGGGATAGGTGCAGTTTCCCAGGGAAGGAATTCCTGTGACATCTAAAGCCAGGCGTTAGAGTTCAGAGTCACATCCACCCTCAGCAGCATGGGCCGTACCCAGGGAATCCTCCTCCCGAAGACTCCATTGCGTAGGGTTACCATATTTCAGCAAGCAAAAAAGAGGACGGGAGGAGCCCCACCCTAGCCCTGCCCCCATCCTGCCCTAGCCCCGCCCCTGCCTCTCCCACTTCCCGCCCCCCTCAGAACCCCCAACCCTCCCCCCGCTCCTTGTCCCCTGACTGCCCCCCTCCTGGGACCCCTGCTCCTAACTGCCCTCCAGAACCCCACCCCCTACCTAAGCCTCCCTGTTCCTTGTCCCCTACCTGCCCCCCAGGACCCTACCCCCTACCTGTACCCTGACTGCCCAAAACCTTCTCCACCCCCCCCCAAACTCCCGACCCCCCCATCTCTTGACTGCCCCCTCCAAAATCTCCCTGCCCCTTCTCCGACCCCCTGGCCCCCTTGTTGTTGGCCTTCGCCTAACGTCTCTGTGAACTTGCTCAGGAACGACCTGAGCCGTTCGTCCCGGCACGCTGGGCAGCAGTGGAAGAGGAGCGGGGGAGGAGCTCCAGACTGCTGGAGGCAATCTGCGAATGCAGGGAGGGAGTGATCTCAGCTGCAGGGGCGAGGAGGAGGGGCTCTCTCTGGCTGTTGCAGCCCCATGTAAGTGGCACCATCCAGCCAGCTGCCCTGTTAGCCACGCGCGCTCGGCATGGGGGGGGGGGAAGTCCGGACATTTACAAATTCCCCCCGGACACTATTTTTAGCTCAAAAAGCCGGACATGTCTGGGGGAATCCAGACGAATGGTAACCCTACCATTGCGGCCCCTCAGCTGCGGAAGGGTTGCTCCCTGCTCACCTGCCTGATATCCCCTTGGTGAATCTGACACTGACCCCACATGCCGTTCAACTCCCGGTTCCTTCTCAGGGCCTCCACGTGGGGGTTCCACTCAGAGGCATGGACAAAGGCAGCACAGGCATGAACCAG
This sequence comes from Terrapene triunguis, assembly GCF_002925995.2. Lineage (NCBI taxonomy): Eukaryota > Metazoa > Chordata > Testudines > Emydidae > Terrapene > Terrapene triunguis. Next base: position 409,548 of record NW_020664488.1, on the reverse strand, counting down.
GTATGGCAATGTGAAATAGCCAATCCCTAAGGACAGAGGATGATGGCACAGTCCCACGGCAGCCCCGGCTGGCTGTTTCCTGCAGCCCTCAGTATGGGATCAAAGCTCTCCTTGATTAAATGAACTGACTAGAGACCTATAATCCATGTCATGGTCAGCATGAAGGCCCCACCCTGGAATAAGGGGGGGAAGTTCCACTGAGACATGCTGATAGCAGCTGCACAGGGGCCCCTACTGGAAAGATGCTGCCAGTGGTTGGCATTACTGGATGGAGAGTGAGGACCAAAGTATGAACACTGAGAATGAGCTGGACTCTTTGTGACTGATTCTAACAGCATCAAAGGGTATGGTGTGGCTGTCTGGGGCCAGGCTGATCCAGGTAAGGACCTGCAGGGAATAGCAGTGAATTGGGGCTGCTGGAGGGGGATTCAAGGCAGGATCTAGGTTGGCCAGGAGGAGTGGGGGCAAGGCAGTAGCATTACATGGCCCAAGAGACTGGGAAGCAGCAATGCTTTGGGTCAGAGAACGGGCCTATCTGGGGCAGTTGTTCCCAATCTATGTAAATCACATAGCTGATTAAATTACCACAGAGGTTCCCTGTAATTCTGAGCTTCCTGCCCCTCTTCTGGTAGCATGAGGATGAAGGGACTCTCCTGAGGGATAAACCGTCACTGTTTCCCAAGGGGAAATGATTGTGACTCACATGCTCTGCTCCCAGAGACCCAGCAAACTCATCACAACAGACAGGCCTGAGTTTTATTCCCAAAGCTCTGAAGAGGGAGACAGGGATGGGCTTGGGGACTCTACAAGAAGCACATCATTTCCCCCTTTTGGAGCAGGGGGGTTTCATTTGCTTGTTTAATGCTGTTGGAATTTAGCCCTTTTAGCTCTGGGTGTTTTTCCAGCCAGCTGCTGGGGAAGCAACTAGCAAGCCCTGTGCAGATCAAATGGAATCTTACTGTTCCTTGCAATCCTCTCTTCCACTGAACTGGAGTGAAATGCTTTGCTCCATCAGTGCCCCTGGGGCCCCTGCCCTGGAACCCCTCAATAGTCAGAGGCTGCTAGGGAGGAGCAGAACTCACTGATCTCAGGCAGCCCTGTTATTGCCAAGCTCAGTCAGAAAGCTGCCGACAGTCCCAGCACCTGCTCCCCAGTGTAACAGGATCATAGGTGTGCTGTGGGGACAGAAAATCACTGCCCCCCTCGCTTTCCTCAGCGTGGGTCCTTCCCAATCCCCCAGGGAGTGGAAATGGAGTTAAGGAAGCGCCTACCCTGGCTCCCGGACAGAATACGAAACGTGTACCAATGTTTTCACCAAAACAAATAGGGAACCAGCAGCAGGGCCGGCTCCAGGCACCAAGCACCCAAGCTGGTGCTTGGGG
>NW_020664488.1:339311-403166 GCF_002925995.2 Terrapene triunguis | reverse complement strand
CTCTCTGTTCTCTTCCACCCCTTTATATATCTTTTGCATAAGGCGGGAACTCTTTGTCCCTCTGGGTTTTCACCCCCCCTCACTGGAAAAGCACCAAGTTAAAGATGGATTCCAGTTCAGGTGACATGATCACATGTCACTGCAAGACTTCATTACTCACTTGCCAGCACACACATATACAGGAAGACTCACAGGTAAACACAGTCATCTGCAGACAATGGTCCTTGTTAATGGGAGTCATCAAGATTCCAAACCATCATTAATGGCCCACACTTTACATAATTACAATAGGCCCTCAGAGTTATGTTTTATATTTCTAGTTTTAGATACAAGAGTGGTACATTTCTACAAACAGGATGATCACACTCAGTAGATTATGAGCTTTGTAATGATACCTTACAAGAGACCTTTTGCATGAAGCATATCCCAATTACATTACATTCACTTATATTTTTATAAAACCATATAGACTGCACAACGTCACAATAGCATCCTGTCTGGCAAAAACTCACTTATCAATAGCTGGGATGTGCAATCCTCCCTTCTGTATTGTTTTGTATGTTTATTTGCATGGTGTCTGTCAGATTCCGTAATTGTTTCTGTCTGCTGTATAATTAATTTTGTTGGGTGTAAACCAATTAAGGTGGTGGAATATAATTGGTTAAATAACCATGTTACAGTATGTTAGGATTGGTTAAGGTATAGCTAAGCAGTACTCAAGTTTTACTATATAGTATGCAGTCAATTAGGAAGTGGGGGGGGGGAATGGGAATGGGAATGGGGGTTGGGGAATTGGGATCATGTTTTGCTAAGGGGGGGAATGGGAACAGGGACACAGGCAAGGCTCTGTGGTGTCAGAGCTGGGAAGGGGGACACTAAGGAAGGAAACTGGAATCATGCTTGCTGGAAGTTCACCCCAATAAACATCAAATTGTTTGCACCTTTGGACTTCGGGTATTGTTGCTCTCTGTTCATGCAAGAAGGACCATGGAAGTGAGAGGGTAAAGGAATAAGCCCCCTAGCAACGCCAACTTTCTCTGTGAGCTTCAAATGATTCATTCTCAGCAGAGTGCACAGGTAGATGCTCTGAGATGGTCCTGAAGACAGTGTTAATATGTGGAATGCTGGGTGAAGGGGGACCCACCTTTAACTGAGGAGCGAGAAACAATGGAGCTGCAGAATGGGAACTCAAAAATAGAGTCCTAGAAAAAGGAGAGACAAAGAAAGGAACAACAGAGGGTCCTGTGGCACCTTTAAGACTAACAGAAGTATTGGGAGCATAAGCTTTCGTGGGTAAGAACCTCACTTCTTCAGATGCAAGAAAGGAACGTGGTTCTGGTGATCGAGCGAGACTCATCCCAGCTGATCTGCTTCCCTTACAGAAATGACTCTTAGGATCACAATTAACCCAGACAATTGTATTCAAATAAAGAAATAATAATCATATAGATGGTGTCACAGGTGTGTGCATGGTGCTTTATACGTAAGAACAGCCATACTGAGTCAGACCAATTCATAGATTCTAGGGCTGGAAGGGACCTTGAGAGGTCATCGAGTCCCGTCCCCTGCCCTCATGGCAGGACCAAATACTGCCTAGACCATCCCTGATAGACATTTATCTAACCTACTCTTAAATATCTCCAGAGATGGAGATTCCACAACCTCCCTAGGCAATTTATTTCAGTGTTTAATCATCCTGACAGTTAGGAATTTTTCCCTAATGTCCAACCTAAACTTCCCTTTCTGCAGTTTAAGCCCATTGCTTCTTGTTCTATCCTTAGAGGCTAAGATGAACAAGTTTTCTCCCTCCTCCTTATGACATCCTTTTAGATACCTGAAAACTGCTATCATGTCCCCTCTCAGTCTTCTCTTTTCCAAACTAAACAAACCCAATTCTTTCAGCCTTCCTTCATAGGTCATGTTCTCAAGACCTTTAATCATTCTTGTTGCTCTTCTCTGGACACTCTCCAATTTCTCCACACCTTTCTTGAATTGCGGTGCCCAGAACTGGACACAATACTCCAGTTGAGGCCTAACCAGCGCCGAGTAGAACAGAAGAATGACTTCTCGTGTCTTGCTCACAACACACCTGTTAATACATCCTAGAATCATGTTTGCTTTTTTGCAACAGCATCACACTGTTGACTCATATTAAGCTTGTGGTCCACTATAACCCCTAGATCCCTTTCTGCCGTATTCCTTCCTAGACAGTCTCTTCCCATTCTATATGTGTGAAACTGATTGTTCCTTCCTAAGTGGAGCACTTTGCATTTGTCTTTATTAAACTTCATCCTGTTTACCTCAGACCCTTTCTCCAATTTGTCCAGATCATTTTGAATTATGGCCCTGTCCTCCAAAGCAGTTGCAATCCCTCCCAGTTTGGTATCATCTGCAAACTTAATAAGCGTATTTTCTATGCCAATATCTAAGTCGTTGATGAAGATCTTGACCAGAGCCAGTCCCAAAACAGACCCCTGCGGAATCCCACTTGGTATACCTTTCCAGAAGGATTGGGAACCATTAATAACTACTCTCTGAGTATGGTTACCCAGCCAGTTATGCACCCTCCTTATAGTAGCCCCATCTAAGTTGTATTTGCCTAGTTTATTGATAAGAATATCATGCAAGACCATATCAAATGCCTTACTAAAGTCCATCTAGTCCAGTGGTTCCCAAACTAGGGGCATGGCTTGTTCAGGGAAAGCCTCTGGCGGGCCGGGCCAGTTTCTTTACCTGCCACGTCTGCAGGTTCGGCCGATCGCAGCTCCCACTGGCTGCGGTTCGCCAATCCAGACCAATGGGGGCTGTGGGAAGCGGCAGCCAGCACATCCCTTGGCCCGCGCCGCTTCCTGCAGCTCCCATTGGCTGAGAACGGCGAACCGAGGATCAACGCAGCAGGACTGTGCTTGGCAGGTCCTCTCTGCTCCTCTGGCACACCCTCACGCTCCCTTCTTCTTCTGCTCTGGAAATGGGGGGCCGGCCTGTCCAGGAGCTCTGCCATCTCCAGCCATCTTACACCAATGGAGAGCTCCCGACTGCAAGTGGAATTCCCCACCAGTCAGCCACAGCCTCAATCCATTCCCTTCTGAAGGGCTTCTTCCTCTAGGCTCATGTGTGTTTGGAGGATCACAAAAAGGACATCAGTTACCTGAAGAAGGTAATAGTGAGATGTTAACATCCTCTGCTCTGCACCCTTCATGTTTTCTCTAATGATGCAAAAAATATGCTCATGCTCCCCTGTCTTACTGTCTAGTGGGGTTAAAATGCACAATGGAGAGAAACAGACTCTGGGGCAGTTTGAAGGCTCAGCATCAGGCCAGCCCCGTGTCTGGGCCATGATCCACACTGTTAGGTAAGAGACCATGCATGCTGCAGAGGATGGGTGAACAGCCCACTGAGGAAAGGCGTGCCGCCTGCTGCTTTGCGGTGCTCCGTGGGCAGACTAGAGGCTGAATTGCGGTGCTCCAGATAGAAGGCCTGCACAGTGCCCATGATCAGAACAGAGACAATGATACTGTGGGGAACACCTCACTGTTCAGAGAGGAAGTAGCATATGAATGGTGACCCACAGCAGGAGGAAACTCCTGGGAAACCTCCTCAGAGCTGCTCTGGCTTTCTCCAGCTGTGGGAGCCAGTCCTGTAGGAGTCATTTGCAGATGAGTGCAGTCCCTGCCTCAGCTCAGCTAAATGGCTGGAAATGCAGGAAAACAGTGAGACTGGAGAACTCAGGAGATTCCTTCGTAACTGGATTTTGAAGTGGGCGGGTCAAATTCTGTCTGCTGGCAGATAGTGATTACCACTGGATGGCAGCTGGGTGAGCTGTGGGAATTGGAGGCTTCCTTTCCACTTCTAGAAGTAGCTGCACCAGATCAGGCTGAAGTGGGGGAACACAGGAAGAGCGTGGGGCAAATCTCCATTGTCATCTCCATGCTGAACTTGTCTGCAATACAATCAGGGTGTCACTGACTAGAGCTGTTAATAGTTGTAAACTCACTTAACTAAGAAACTAAGTGACTCTGATCTCCACCATGCATCCGTGGTGGAGCCGGGCTCTGAATGTCACTCAGACAAGAGGCTGCGTGTGTATCTTCATTCAGTGAGGAGAAACCATTCTCCACAAGATAGGACACTCATTAGTTGTTTCAGACCCGGAGATTCCTCCTCCCACAACCTGGACTGAGTAGGAGAGCTAGTAGTTAATAGCCTGTGCACCTGGACGACACTAAACTATCACTGAGATCACGCAGTAGAGCTCAGCACCTTCCCCGTGGGACTGGGTATCCTAAAAGGAATAAGTCTTTGTGCACTGAGCTCTGTCAGCCAGCCGGTACAGAATATTTATCAATAGGTGCCTGTCTGGAACCTTGTCAGAGGAAAATCCCACTAGTGAGGTTAGCCACCTGGATGAAAAGGAGATCGTTGGGAGCAGGTTTCAGGTTTGTTTGTTCTTTTCTCCTCTAGCATATAAGAGTGTGAGTTTACATCTGGATCTAACAGTGACTACGTCCCATTGCTAAAGGAAGCACCTTCCTGGTGGCTAACCAGAGACCTGTCTGAAGAGGTGGGAATAGAGGGAAAACTGAAAGGGACTTTTCCCAAGATGCTGTGATTCTATCCCCACGGTTGGAGGAGGCTGTGGCCTGACAGTTTATATTGCCTACCAGGCCTCTCAATGCAACATCAACCAGGGTCAGGCTTTTATCCAGTAGAGAAGACAGATCCTGGGGCCTGTTTCTACCTCTCTCTTTATGCACTCCACTCACCTTCTGCTGTTTGGTAGCAAACTTCTTGATCACTGCGTGCACCAGTATTACTGCAAGTGTCCTCATCAGGATGGACTCTTGAAGGCCACTGGCTGAAAAAAATCCCCACAGGTCTGAGTCAAACAGGAGTAAAGCTGTTATAAATGTGGCTTCTGCCACCATGGGCGAAAGTTAGTGAAAGGAGCGAGAGTCCAGTCTGGGCTAGCACAGGGCAAGATTTCTTACTCTTCAATGTAATATTTTATAGCCTGGTCTAGATTGAAGGGGAAACTTGATGGGAATTCCGCACTCCCAATAATAGAAATTAAAACACGTTTCCCATTTAAAACAAGCAGTTATAAATGGGACAACAGAAATGGTGATTTTAAAGTGGATCAGATCACAGTACACCAGAGGATCAGCTCCATGAATTTAAGGGACGGTAACACTGGTTTAGTGGACGTCACTATTTTTGCAAATCACAAAACTACATTGAGTTTCACCAGCCCTCGCAAGCCACCAGGTTCCCCCCACGGCTGATTCTGACTGAGGGGTGTGATGCCCTCCTGCTAGTCTCAAGGAGCGCTGCATGGCCCTGCTTAGGGCCAGTCCTGCAGACCCTTTCACCTACTGAATCTCAGTGAAGTCAACAGGAATTGGGCATGTGGGAGACTTGAAGACTGGTGTAGTCATTGCTGGTAATAAGAGAAATGGATAGATCACTATGGTGTGGGGGAGGTGACCTGGTTTCTGTGCCAGATAGCACTACAGTATATGGACACCAGTGCATAAGATGCACAGGTCCAAATCCTCAAAGGTATTTAGGCACTTATGTTCCATTGAAATCAATGGAAGGTAGGAGCCTAAATACCTTCGAGGTGCTGGCCATGCCCTTTTATTATATACCTCCATCGTGCATGGTGTGCAGGGAGAAAGGATGGTCGTGCAGTTACTGCACTAGCCTGGAACTCAAGGGGCCTCAGTCGAGTTCCCAGCTCTGCTACTGCTGTCACATGTTACTTTGGGCAAGTCATGCAGGCTGGGGATGACAAGGGAGCCTCAAGGAGATGATAGAATTCAAGGGAGCCAGGGACAGCCATATCAGCCTCCTCTATAGCACAAGCTACCAACAGCACCCACACACTGAACCCAACAACTGAAATGAGACCAAAGCATGACAGCACGCAGGAGACTAGACTATAATGTGCCACAGGGCGAGAGGGACCAAGGTGCTCCGAGGCTGAGGCCCATACAATGGCAGGGAATTGATTACATGAGATACACCCAGATAATCCCAGCAAGCAACCCTCACCCCATGGCGCAGAGGAAGGTGAACCCTGCCCTCTCCAAGGTCACTCCCAATTTGTCCTGGGGGGGAAATTTCTTCCTGACCCCCACTGATCAGTTAGACCCTCAGCATGTGAGCCAGAACCAGCCAGACAAGTACCTTAGAGATAGAAAATGCTTGTGCCACTTCAGAGCCCTAGGACATTAGATGGGGAGGGCTATCTCCAAGGGTGGCCATTTTTGATGCTTCAGAGGGAGAGGACAAAAAAATAAAAATAAAAAAAATCCACCAACAACCCTCACAACCCAGAACACACTTAGGAGGGAGAGGAAAGAATCCTTTCCTGACCACGGCTGCAGGTGCCTGTCTGAAGCCCTGAAGCATAAGATTTCAGTAAAATCAGACATGAACTAGAAGGGACTCTCAGGGCTGCTGAGCCCTGCATCCTACCATGACAGGCAACCCTGTCAGACAATCCCACTCAAATTTGTCAATCTGTCTATCAAAACTAATTAAGCTGGTTGCCCCTACAACTCCTGTTGGGAGGCTGTTCCAAAACCTCTCCCCTCAAATGATTAGAAGTTTTTTTTAATTTCCAGCCTGAATTTTTTCATGGCCAGGTTATGCCCATTTGTTCTTGTTCCTTTAGCTTATGTAGCCCTTCATCCTTCCTGGTGTTTACCCCCTGATGTATTTATAGAGGGATTTCTAAAAATACATCAGAGGGGTAAACACTAGAGCAACTTCAGCCTTCATTTTGGTAGGCTAAACAAGCCAAGCTTCCAGTCTCCTCTGAGCCCTCTATTCCCTGATCATCCTAGTAGCCCTTCTCTGCACCTGGACAAAGGCAGCTGAGATCCTTGGAGGTATTAGGTGAGGCATTTCCAGGCAAGATAGAGAAGTATTAGCGCTATTGTACAAGGCACTGGTAAGACCTCAGTTGCAATACTGTGTACAGTGCTGTTCACTATGTCCAAAAAAGAGGAATTCAAACTGGACCAAGAGATGGTGTGTACAGACAGCTATCTATAAATACATTGGGGGTGTGGGATGAGGGAGGCGGTAAATGCCAACGAGGATGAAGGGCTCTTTAAGCTAAAGGACAATATTAAGCTAAGGGACACCCAATGAAGTCTGGTCAAAGTGTTATTTCAGGTTCAAATGGGGGAGTTTATATCAGTTTGAAGTTTATCTAGAGAATGCACCATTGGTGAGCTCCACTGGGTACGAGATGGGAATTTATGGCCTTATGACTCTCCCTGCCCACCACATCCTTCCCTTAATTATTTTTCTACACCCTGAAGACCTTTACTGGACTCAGTTCCTTTAGCTGTCTGGCCACAAGTGACCTTCTCACTCCCTCTAGTGGAGCATTATAAATGTGTCATTTTAATATACAGACCATGGCTTCCCCTCCAGGAGAACCCGATGGAAACACCAACACCCAGTGTTTCATTTACTGCCTCTGACCCCATAAACTCCTAAAAAGATTCCCGTAGTCCCAGCGTCAGCCCAGTACAGCTGGCAAGGTGCAGCATAGGTGAGTTGAGTAAAGACACGCAGGAAGGGTGTAGGAATGTACGTGAGTATATACACTACCTGGCTCTCTACTAGCCCAGGCTGTGCCTCCCCATCAACACTGCCATTTTAGTAGTATACTGTCTCTTCGCCACAGGGAAAGACTCCCACAGAGGGGAGGAAGTGGGAAAGTCTCCAACAGGGTTTTTTTCCCAGCTGCTTCCCCCTGCCAGAATCTTTCACTGACTTGTATCGCTACACACTGCAGTGTGGATGCAGCTTGTTTTTCACTGTGTAGCTACACACTGCCGACACTGGTGTGTAATGTAGATGTAGCCTTTTAGATCCTAGCCTGAGAAGCTTGTCCCACCATCCACCGCTCATTTACATGTAAACTTCAACTAACCAGAGTCAGACTCTCCTTCCCAGATTCCTGGACAGCCCGGAAGCTCAGCCATCAAGTCAACTTCCTTTTGTGGTGGCTTGTGGCTGCTGAGCCCCCTCTTTCCCTCAGTCTGTTCTAAAGTTTTCAACTTCATTTGTAAATTGGAAATTGTGGTTACTCAGGAGAAATCTACAACCTCTCTTCTTGCTGAGCACCCAGCAAGTAAGCTAGGTGTTAAGTATTTTAACTCCCGAGGCTGGCTGAGTTACAATCAATTTGTACAAACAACCCAGGCAATTGGTCTACATCCTTGCAGGGGGGTGCACATCCCCAGTTTGAGGCCTTGGCTACACTTGCAAGTTAGAGCACATTAAATCAGCCCCAGGTGCCCTAACTCCCGAGGTGTCCACACTGGCAAGGCACGTAGAGCGCCTGGACTCCGCCGCTGGAGCGCGCCTGGTAATCCACCTCCACGAGAAGCATAAAGCTTGCTGTGCCCCGGCTGGCGTGCCGGGTGTAGGGTGACCAGATAGCAAGGGTGAATAATCGGGACAGGGGGTGGGGGTAATAGGCACCTATATAAGAAAAAGCCCCAAATATCGGGACTGTCCCTATAAAATCGGGACATCCGGTCACCCTAGCCGGGTGCCAGTGTGGACGCCCTGGTCTATTAATGCACTCTGATCGGCCTCCAGAAGTTTCCCATAATGCCTGTTCTAGCCACTCTGGTCATCACTTTGAACTCTACTGCCCTGCCCTCAGGTGACCAACCGTCAGACCCGCCCTTTAAATTCTCTGGGAATTGGGTTGTAGCCCACGAAAGCTTATGCTCTAATAAATTTGTTAGTCTCTAAGGTGCCACAAGTACTCCTGTTCTTTTTTCTGGGAATTTTGAAATTCCCCTTCCTGTTTGCTCAGCAAGGCGTGGAGTGCTCTCAGCGCATCTTTCCAGGTGACCATGCCTCCACGAACCAGGCAATCCCCAGTATGGAGCAATGGCGAGGTGCTGGACCTCATCAGTGTTTTGGGGGAGGAAGTTGTCTAGTCCCAGCTGCGCTCCAGCCGTAGGAATTACAATACCTGTGGGCAGATATCAAGGGCCATGATGGAAAGGGGCCATGACTGGGATGCACTGCAGTGCAGGGTTAAAGTGAAGGAGCTGCGGAATGCCTACCACAAAGCGCAGGAGGCAAACTGCCGCTCCAGTGCTGCCCCCACAACCTGCTGTTTCTACAAAGAGCTGGACGTGATACTTGGGGGCAACCCCACCTACACTCCGAAGACCACCATGAACACTTCAGAGGCCGTAGCAACACAGAGTTCAACAAGGCAGGAGGAGGAAAGCAGGAGTGAGGGTTCTGAGGAGGAGGGGGGCCCATAGCCAGAGGACGGCCCAGCATCCTTAGATGCATGCAGCCAGGAACTGTGTTCAAGCCAGGAGGAAGGTAGCCTGTCGCAGCAGATGGTGCTTGGGGAAGAACAAACAGCAGAGGAGGTGCCTGGTAGGTGGCTTTTATTTTGGGAAGGTAGTTGTTTGGTGCGGGCTCTTGGGGCGAGAAGGGTTAGGTCTGCGTGCATGCCTAGATGCGGAATAGGGCGTTGATGTGCTCTCTCACATTGCGGTAATCGGCCTCAGTGATCTCATCGAAGGTCTCATGCAGAAGCTGGGCAATCCGCTTGCGCAGGTTGCTTGGCAGAGCTACTGTCCTCCTTGTCCCAGTAAGGCTAGCATGTCCGCACCACTGTGCCATGAGGGGCGGGGGGACCATTGCTGCACATAGGCAAGCGGCATAAGGGCCAGGGCGGAAGCCGCATTGTAGTAGAAGACCCTCCCTTGCTTCCCAGGTCACCCTCAGCAGCGAGATATCTTCCAGGATGAACTCATCCTGTGGAAAATGTGGGGACAGTGTTCAGTATAGGGGCCCCCTGCCACTGTTGGCTCTCCCCAAGGCACAGAACCAACCCCAGAGTACACTATGGCCCTGAAACAATCAGTCCCCCTTGACCCTGTGCTTACTCACCATTTTGGGGCTCCTGTGGGTTATGTGCGCTCGTTTTGGGACTGGCACTTTCTGCTATTGTGTACACTGTACTTGTCTTTAAGTATGGCCGAATAATTGCTCTGTCTCGTGTGTAGGGTGACCAGATCACCCAAGTCAAATATCGGGACGCGGGGCGGGGGGGTGGGGGGGCGTGGCGGGAGGGGGAGGGGCAAAAAACAAAAAAAACCAAAAAAAACCACCCTTCCTCCACAAGCACTGGAGGGAGGTCCAGGAGACGTGGGGGAAGCGCGGGGCCAGGGTGAGTGAGAGTCTGGCCTGTCCCCGAGCAGGCAGGACTCAGTCGGGCGGTAGGGAGAGTAGGGGGGTGGCCAGTGGGGCCAGGCAGCGGCTCTTCTCCCCCCCGGGCAGCAGGACTCGGGAGCAGCCGCTGCTGCAGCTCCCACTGCCACGGGGGGAGGAAGCGGCTGATGGCCAAGCTCGGCGGCTGCGGCTCTGGCGCCCGGGCCCGAACCCCCCGAGCCTGGGCCTGCTGCGGGGACCTAGCAGCGCGCACGCTGCGCCCAGCCCCATGGCCAGTCGCATCTGGGCTGCTGCCCAGCTGGTGCTATCCCGGAGTGGGGGCAGCAGGCCCCCAGCCCCTCAGTCCCGCTCGAGGCCGCTCGGGGCCGCCGCAGGATTGCACCAGCTGGGCAGCAGCCCAGACGCGACTGGCCAGGGGCCGGGCGCCAGAGCCGCAGCCGCCGAGCGCCATGGCCGCTTCCTCCCCCCGCGGCAATGGGAGCTGCAGCAGCAGCTGCTCCCAAGTCCCACTATGACTGTCCAGTGTGTGTAGCTGCCCTGTGCTGGAGCTTCCTGCCTCATGCAGATGTTGGCCTGTTGATGTGTAAATCCACAACCCCACACATCCTGTGATATTATTGCACCTGAAATACACAGATACAGTGCAGTAACAGACAGCCCAGGACTGTACAGCTGCACCTAAGACATGCTCCCATAGACCATAAATGATCATGTAGTGAAAAGGAGGAGGAGAGGGGTTGTATTGTGACGTGCTCTCTGATCAGTCAGCTGTTAGTGTCTGTACGTTACCTTGACAAGTTCACTTCCCATTGGTTTCTGGTCAGCAAGAATGGCTGCGGAAATTCAAGGTGGCCTGTTAGAAGAAAAGAGCATTTAAAAGACAGGGAGGTATTGAAAGTCCCTTTGTTCATATGATCCCCTTAATTGTGTGCCTGAGGCCTGGTGGGATGTGGATTCCAGGGATGTTTTGGCAGGGCCTGCACCTCTGATAAATAGATGACATCGGGGCCTTTCTAACTGCACGGGGCTACAGCAGGTTTGTGTCTCTGATACATATGACACCAAGTCTAATCCTACCAACACAGCTATACCAGGGTCTGTACCTCCGCCACAGAGGACACAAATCATTATGTTTAATGACACAACTAGAGGTGCAAGCAGAGGAAAGCAGTTAGTTTCCTGACATAAGTGAGAATCACACCCACTGCTCTCTCACACATCCTGTTTCCTTATATCACTGAAGAACAGCAGCAGTTTGCCAGCAGTAAGTTTGATGCTTTTCTCCCACCCAGGCTCTGAAGGAGGATGCTGAGAAATCTGGGGGCCTCCGTGACAGCTCTCCAAGCTGCGTCAGTCAGGCAGCTGGGCTACGACATCTTCCACATGTAAAAAGAATTTAAAAAGCCATTGATTCAGTAAATGATTACAACATGCTGTTGAATCCCAGTTCTGCTTATTATAAACAACAGGGATAAGTGCAGAGAGACTCACATTTCGCTTATTTGGGGCCTGGTATCTTACCTACCACCCATTCCTGTCTCAGACATCTATTGGCTTGATAGCTCTGGAGATTAAAGTTCTTTAGGTACAAGTCAGGTACAGTACGAGCAGCAATGACACAAGCTTTCCACACTGCCTTGTCGTCCACTGTGTGAAGAGGAATCCCTTCTAGACATGAGAGGAGAGTTGGATCCCCATGGGCAAGTCAGTTCTCTGCCTCTCTGCGGAAATGGCCTGCATGGTACCTGTTAGTGCTAGCTGTGGGGGTGGGCTTCGGGATGAGATCATAGAGGAAGCCCCATGGAACAGGGCCCTTGCTGGCTATTGCATATGAAGATGAATTATTGCTTGTATTACAATAGCCCCTACAGGCCTCAGTTGAGATCAGAACCCCATTGTGCTCCGTGCTGTGCGTACACATAGCAAGAGATAGTCCCAGCCCCAAAGAGCTTTCAGTGCTGGAAGCCCTACACCAGGGGTCGGCAACCTTTCAGAAGTGGTGTGCCGAGTCTTCATTTATTCACTCTAATTTAAGGTTTCGCATGTCAGTAATACATTTTAACATTTTTAGAAGGTCTCTTTCTATAAGTCTATAATATATAACTAAACTACTGTTGTATGTAAAGTAAATAAGGTTTTAAAAATGTTTAAGAAGCTTCATTTTAAATTAAAATGCAGAGCCCCCCGGATCGGTGGCCAGGACCAAGGCAGTGTGAGTGCCACTGAAAATCAGCTCGCACGCCGCCTTCATAACTTTCTCATAATAACACTGTGGTTTTGCAATATTTGCGGTACCTCACAGGGCTAACTGAGGTGGCCCCAGCCTACAGTTCAGCCATACCACTGGAGGCCCCCCCTTGCTGTCCTGCAAGTTCTGTCCAATGTTGTGATGAACCTGCACATGCAACAGCAGGGCAAATAGACCCTTCTCTCCAGCCAGGGCTCTGTGCTTCTCAAGGATGCCAGCAAGGGCATAGGTTGCTTGGGAAAGATCAGAAAAAGACAGAAGTTAAATGTCAAATTCTTGCTTTGCCACCACACTTCACAACTTCTCCAGGGAGGGGAGAAATATGCTTTGATGCTCCCCTCCATCCACAGGCAACAGAAACAGGATAAGGAGGTTTTGCTAGAGAAAAAGTTTAGCAGTATGTCAACTTGGTGCCTAGCGCTAATGACAGCACTGTTATATAGGAGACCAGAATTGGATTTCCAGTCCCACTCTCCAGCTTCTTCCTGAGACTGCAGGGCTGGCAAGAGTGCTGAGCCCAAGGGGAAGGAGTGCCTCCCATGGCTCAACAGTGCCCCGATAGGGCATACATTCAATTATCCCAGCACGTCACAAGATTCCTAAGCTCTTTAATATTTTATTTTATATTAATGTTTTAGCTGGAAGGTGAAATTCTATTGGCTGATAAGAATTCCACACTGGGTGATAATAACGTATTTCCCAATTACATACCCAGCAAAATAGACAGAGGACAAATAGATTCTTAGATATTTTGTTACCATTTATTCAAGACTCAGACAAAGTACACTTACTTGCATACCTGTCCAATGTTTTTGAATATTCCCTTGGACAGACATGCCTGATGTGTTAAATATGTGTAATCAGAGATCTCACTCCGTTTAATAACATCAGCAGACACAACATGTTGTGGGTAGTAAAAAGATGCTGCCTTGGTAATTCAGTAACACCCTGTTAAATAGAAAGATCATAGAATCATAGACTTTAAGGTCAGAAGGGACCATTATGATCATCTAGTCTGACCTCCTGCACAATGCAGGCCACAGAATCTCACCCACCCACTCCTATATCAAACCTGTGTCTGAGCCACTGAAGTCCTCAAATCATGCTTTAAAGACTTCAAGGTGCAGAGAATCTTGAAGCAAGTGACCTGTGCCCCACACTTCAGAGGAAGGCGAAACCCCCCCAGGGCTTCTGCCAAAATTCCTTCCCGACCCCAAATATGGCGATCAGCTAAACCCTGAGCATGTGGGCAAGACTCACCAGCCAGACTCCCAGGAAAGAATTCTCTGTAGTAACTCACATCCCACTCCATCTCACATCCCATTACAAGCCATTGGGCATATTTACTGCTAGTAGTCAAAGACGAATTAATTGCCAAAATTAGGCTATCCCATTATATCATCCCCTCCATAAACTTATCAAGCTTAGTCTTGAAGCCAGATATGTCTTTTGCCCCCACTACTCCCCTTGGAAGGCTGTTCCAGAACTTCATTCCTCTGATGGTTAGAAACCTTTGTCTAATTTCAAGTCTAAACTTCCTGATAGCCAGTTTATATCCATTTGTTCTTGTGTCCACATTGGTACTGAGCTTAAATAATTCGTCTCCTTCCCTGGTATTTATTCCTCTGATATATTTATAGAGAGCAACCATATCTCCCCTCAGCCTTCTTTTGGCTAGGCTAAACAAGCCAAGCTCTTTAAGTCTCCTTTCATAAGACAGGTTTTCCATTCCTCGGATCATCCTAGTAGCCCTTCTCTGTACCTGTTACAGTTTGAATTCATCCTTCTTAAACATGGGAGACCAGAACTGCACACAGTATTCCAGATGAGGTCTCACCAGTGCCTTGTATAACGGTACTAACACCTCCTTATCTCTCCTGGAAATACCTCACCTGATGCATCCCAAGACCGCATTAGCTTTTTTCACGGCCATATCACATTGGCAGCTCATAGTCATCCTGTGATCAACCAATGCTCCGAGGTCCTTCTCCTCCTCTGTTACTTCCAACTGATGCCTCCCCAGCTTATAACAATAGTTCTTGTTATTAATCCCTAAATACATGACCTTGCACTTTTCACTCTTAAATTTCATAGAATCATAGAATCATTGAATATCAGGGTTGGAAGGGGCCTCAGGAGGTCATCTAGTCCAACCCCCTGCTCAAAGCAGGACCAATCCTCAACTAAATCATCCCAGCCAGGACTTTGTCAAGCCTGACCTTAAAAACCTCTACGGAAGGAGATTCCACCACCTCCCTAGGTAACCCATTCCAGTGCTTCACCACCCTCCTAGTGAAAAAGTTTTTCCTAATATCCAACCTAAACCTCCCCCACTGCAACTTGAGACCATTACTCCTTGTTCTATCATCAGGTACCACTGAGAACAGTCTAGATCCATCCTCTTTGGAACCCCCATTCAGGTAGTTGAAAGCAGCTATCAAATTCCCCCCTCATTCTTCTCTTCTGCAGACTAAACAATCCCAGTTCCCTCAGCCTCTCCTCCTAAGTCATGTGCTCCAGCCCCCTAATCATTTTTGTTGCCCTCCTCTGGACTCTTTCCAATTTTTCCACATCCTTCTTGTAGTGTGGGGCCCAAAACTGGACACAGTACTCCAGATGAGGCCTCACCAATGTCGAATAGAGGGGAATGATCACGTCCCTCGATCTGCTGGCAATGCCCCTACTTATACAGCCTAAAATGCCGTTAGCCTTCTTGGCAACCAGGGCACACTGTTGACTCATATCCAGCTTCTCGTCCACTGTAACCCCTAGGTCCTTTTCTGCAGAACTGCTTCCTAGCCATTCGGTCCCTAGTCTGTAACAGTGAATGGGATTCTTCCGTCCTAAGTGCAGGACTCTGCACTTGTCCTTGTTGAACCTCATCAGGTTTCTTTTGGCCCAATCCTCTAATTTGTCTAGGTCCCTCTGTATCCTATCCCTACCCTCCAGCGTATCTACCACTCTTCCCAGTTTAGTGTCATCTGCAAACTTGCTGAGAGTGCAGTCCACGCCATCCTCCAGATCATTAATGAAGATATTGAACAAAACCGGCCCCAGGACCGAGCCTTGGGGCACTCTGCTTGAAACCGGCTGCCAACTAGACATGGAGCTGTTGATCACTACCCGTTGAGCCCAACGATATAGCCAGCTTTGTAGCCACCTTATAGTCCATTCATCCAGCCCATACTTCTTTAACTTGCTGGGAAGAATACTGTGGGAGACTGTATCAAAAGCTTTGCTAAAGTCAAGGAATAACACATCCACTGCTTTCCCCTCATCCACAGACCCAGTTATCTCCTCATAGAAGGCAATTAGGTTAGTCAGGCATGACTTGCCCTTGGTGAATCCATGCTGACTGTTTCTGATCACTTTCCTCTCCTCTAAGTGCTTCTGAATTGATTCCTTGAGGACCTGCTCCATAATTTTTCCAGGGACTGAGGTGAGGCTGACTGGCCTGTAGTTCCCTGGATCCTCCTTCTTCCCTTTTTTAAAGATGGGCACTACATTAGCCTTTTTCCAGTCATCCGGGACCTCCCCCGATCGCCATGAGTTTTCAAAGATAATGGCCAATGGCTCTGCAATCACATCCGCCAACTCCTTTAGCACCCTCGGATGCAGCGCATCCAGCCCCATGGACTTGTGCTCGTCCAGTTTTTCTAAATAGTCCCGAACCACTTCTTTCTCCACAGAGGGCTGGTCACCTTCTCCCCATACTGTGCTGCCAAGTGCAGCAGTCTGGGAGCTGACCTTGTTTGTGAAGATAGAGGCAAAAAAATCACTGAGTACATTAGCTTTTTCCACATCCTTTGTCACTAGGTTGCCTCCCTCATTCAGTAAGGGGCCCACACTTTCCTTGACTTTCTTCTTGTTGCTAACATACCTGAAGAAACCCTTCTTGTTACTCTTAACATCTCTTGCTAGCTGCAACTCCAAGTGTGATTTGGCCTTCCTGATTTCACTCCTGCATGCCTGAGCAATATTTTTATACTCCTCCCTGGTCATTTGTCCAATCTTCCACTTCTTGTAAGCTTCTTTTTTGCGTTTAAGATCAGCAAGGATTTCACTGTTAAGCCAAGCTGGTCGCCTGCCATATTTACTGTTCTTTCTACATATCGAGATGGTTTTTTCCTACAACCTCAATAAGGATTCTTTAAAATACAGCCAGCTCTCCTGGACTCCTTTCCCCCTCATGTTATTCTCCCAGGGGATCCTGCCCATGAGTTCCCTGAGGGAGTCAAAGTCTGCTTTTCTGAAGTCCAGGGTCCGTATTCTGCTGCTCTCCTTTCTTCCTTGTGTCAGGATCCTGAACTCGACCATCTCATGGTCACTGCCTCCCAGGTTCCCATCCACTTTTGCTTCCCCTACTAATTCTTCCTGGTTTGTGAGCAGCGGGTCTAGAAGAGCTCTGCCCCTAGTTGGTTCCTCTAGCACTTGCACCAGGAAGTTGTCCCCTACACTTTCCAAAAACTTCCTGGATTGTCTGTGCACCACTGTATTGCTCTCCCAGCAGATATCAGGGTGATTAAAGTCTCCCATGAGAACCAGGGCCTGCGATCTAGTAACTTTTGCTAGTTGCCGGAAGAAAGCCTTGTCCACCTCATCCCCCTGGTCTGGTGGTCTATAGCAGACTCCCACCACGACATCACCCTTTTTGCTCACACTTATAAACTTAATCCAGAGACTCTCAGGTTTTTCTGCAGATTCATACCGGAGCTCTGAGCAGTCATACTGCTCTCTTACATACAATGCAACTCCCCCACGTTTTCTGCCCTGCCTGTCCTTCCTGAACAGTTTATATCCATCCATGACAGTACTCCAGTCATGTGAGTTATCCCACCAAGTCTCTGTTATTCCAGTCACATCATAGTTCCTTGACTGTGCCAGGACTTCCAATTCTCCCTGCTTGTTTCCCAGACTTCTTGCATTTGTGTATAGGCACTTAAGATAACTCGCTGATTGTCCCGCTTTCTCAGTCTAAGACAGGAGTCCTCCCCTCTTGCACTCTCCTGCTTGTGCTTCCTCCCGGTATCCCATTTCCCCACTTACCTCAGGGCTTTGGTCTCCTTCCCCCGGTGAACCTAGTTTAAAGCCCTCCTCATTAGGTTAGCCAGCCTGCTTGCGAAGATGCTCTTCCCTCTCTTTGTTAGGTGGAGCCAGTCTCTGCCTAGCACTCCTCCTTCTTGGAACACCATCCCATGGTCGAAGAATCCAAAGCCTTCTCTCCGACACCACCTGCGTAGCCATTCATTGACTTCCACAATTCGACGGTCTCTACCCAGGCCTTTTCCCTGCACAGGGAGGATGGACGAGAACACCACTTGCGCCTCAAACTCCTTTATCCTTCTTCCCAGAGCCACGTAGTCTGCAGTGATCTGCTCAAGGTCATTCTTGGCAGTATCATTGGTGCCCACGTGGAGAAGCAGGAAGGGGTAGTGATCCGAGGGCTTGATGAGTCTCGGCAGTCTCTCCATCACATCGTGAATCCTAGCTCCTGGCAAGCAGCAGACCTCTCAGTTTTCTCGGTCGGGGTGGCAGATAGATGACTCAGTCCCCCTGAGGCAGGAGTCCCCGACCACCACCACCCGCCTCCTTCTCTTGGGAGCGGTGGTCGTGGAACCCCCATCCCTAGGACAGTGCATCTCATGCCTTCCAATCGGTGGAGTCTCCTTCTGCTCCCTTCCCTCAGATGTATCATCTAGTCCACTCTCCGCATTAGTACCTGTGGAGAGAACATGAAAACGGTTGCTCACTTGTATCTTCATTGCTGGTACATGGATGCTCCTCTTTCTTCTTCTGGAGGTCACATGCTGCCAAATTTCTTCATCGTCCCTCAGTCCCCTCTGTGCAGCCTGTTCCGATTCTTCAGAATGTTGTGCCCATAGAAGCATATCCTGACGTCTGTCCAGGAAATCTTGATTTTCTTGTATGCAACGCAGGGTCGATACTTGTTTCTCCAGACCGCGAACCTTCTCTTCCAATATGGAGACCAGCTTGCACTTTGTACAGACAAAGTCGCTTCTGTCCTGTGGAAGAAAGACAAACATGGCACAACCTGTGCAGGTTACAATAGCTGAATGCTCTCCTTCCATAATTTCTTCCTTCTAAGACCTTCCTCAGCTGTTGCAGCAATTCACGGACGCACGCGAGATGAAAGCCTCAGTGGGCTCTCCCGAGGCAAAATCCCAGGCAAACTCCCTCTGTTAGCCTCCGCTGTTCGCCACTCAGCTGGTTCGCTGCTGACTGCCTTTTTATAACAGTCAGGCCCACTCAAGGCCCACTTGGAACAAAGCACTCCCAATTCACACTTTTCAAACAAATAATCAAACAATCAAGCACACGGTCAAACTGGCACCCTGGACAGTTCTATGCCAGTTATTTTCTCAAAGGAACCACTATAGGCCAGATTCTGCCACTCTTACTAATGCTGCGTAGTACCTTGATCCAGGGCTAGTCCCAATCGTTCCCATGAGATGACTCAGAGTGAGGCATTGCACAAGGTGAGTGAAGGTGGCAGGCTCTGACCCTTTATCAGTACTTGCATCCAGGAGAGTTACTTATCGATTCAGTCCCGGTCTTTAGTTTGCATTACTCTGAGATCATTCTGCAAGTGGAGTGTAAATCCCCATCAGAGAAATCCCTGCTGTTACAGGGTGACCCAGCCCTTTCACCCTCTCCTTATGGGTGTCTCTCCCAGGTGAGACCAGAGGTGCGCTCTGCTGCAGGAGCAGTTAAAGTGCAGGAGAAGCACTTTGTGAATGAGAGCGTCACCTGCAGCCTGGTCCCCCTGCTTCTGCTCCTGCTCCTGCAGGACCAGGATCCTGAGCTGGTGAAGGTAAGTCCCACTGTCGTTATCTCCCCAGCATGACAGACCCTCACGCCACAGCTTCTCCCGCTAGCTTGATCTCCAGATGTACTTTCCATAGCAACATCCCTTACTCCACCCACGTTCTCCTGTGTGGATGGAGAATACAGAGGAGTGGGTATTTCCTGGCTTCCATCAGTCACTTCCAATGCAGCTATTATGAAGGAGGTCCAAATGTCCATTAACGGCACCAGTGGGGACCCTGAAGGACTGGAGAAGTCTGCACCAGATGGTCCCTCACACTTCCACCTTAGACAATTGGTTTTTCATTATCATTTATTAGCTGGACAATATTCACTGTTTCCTATTATCCATTGTGCAACCCTTCCCCATCTCACCTTGACTTCTAGGCGTCTAAAGAGACCAGCTAGAGGCGTGGTAAATTCTTGGTGTAGCGACTGCCTCAGCGCAAGTGCAGATGGGACAGCTGATGCAACTGTCCCAAGATCCTGGGCAAAGTCTGTCAGGACCTGGTAAGAAAGCCAGTGCTCTGTCACTAGCTTGTAGTATGTCGGGTATGGCTCTGGGGTGCGAATATTGCCAGGAACAGGTTAACTGAAGAGGTTTCTGTGCTCCTAGTCAGTCTCGGATATAGTCCCCGGTGCATGCCAGGATTGTGTGGTTTCCACACAGTGAAATCTGTGCTGTCGGAGGGAGAGGCCTTTGTCCCCAGCATGGAGCTGGGTGTGAACTTTCCCCATATTATCCAGACTGGAAGCAGGGGGAATCAGCACATGTATTGGGCCTGTGCATTCCACCACAGGAACCTGGTCATCTTTGAAACTCAGATTATTCGGTGCTGCATAACACCCACAATGGGAGGATCTGAGTGGAGGGAATAGCCAGGGGAGAGGCTGCCAAGCTGGCAGAGTGGTTCATGCCCACAAGCCCCTGAGGGGTTGAAAGGATGGAGGAGTACAGAGTCATAAAGGCAGGTGCATAGCTCAGTGCAGCTCTTCCCCAGACCCACCTTACACAGGTAAGACCGAGATTGCTGGAGCTGAGTGATGGAGGTGGGACGCTGCCTGAACCAGCCCTCTTCCTGGCATCCCTCTCCTGGGCCCCCTGTGCAGGGCTGTCCCTTCTGCCCTCTGGGGTACTAGCACCCATGTGGTGACTCCCTGAGCCATGTGTAAGAAAGACATTCCAGGGGCCAGAGAAATTCCAGACAGCAGGAGCAAATGCAAGGCCCAGCCTCAGGCGGGACCCTTGGACGCTGTTGATGGCATCAGGCTGCTCACTGCAGCGTTCACTCTGAACATCCTTCCCTGTACTGATTGGCCCTTTGCTCTGGCACCCTTCTGTGTGTCCCTCACAGTGTCCCTCAGCCTTACTCTGGCTTCCCCCAGGGCTCCCCTTCTTCTAGTCCCTTCCCCTCCATGCCCCTCGCCCTTCCTTTGTGTTTCTGTTTTAGCTAGTCTCCTAACTAAACCCTCCCCAAGGATTAAAAACAACCTCCCACCCTCCAAAAACCAATTTTAGCATTACAATGTTGTTTGCCGACCATCCCTCTGCTTGCTCTGCTTGTAGGTTATGCCCCGTTCCCCAGCCCTTGCTCTATTGTGTCTGGTTAGGCTGTAAATCTAATGTGCAAGAGGGGTGCTGACTGAGGTTATACTATGTAGGACTAATTTACTCTCCCCTTTTTCCTTCACCTCAGCTTATGTCTCTGCCAAAACACAGGTTAGAGTTTGGTTTGTTCATGACTTGTCAGCAAAGTGTTAGCCAGCATTAAACTTCAGAGCTGTGGTATGCAAAACCCTGAACGTAGGTGTTAATAGCTGCCGGTCAGCATTGGAGAGAGAGAGAGAGACTACCACACAATTTCTTAGGGAGCAAATATTTAATACATACACAAACATTTGCAAACAGATTTCGGAAGACTTTTGCATAACATCTTAACCCAAACTATTAGCCAGTAAACCTACTGGTGTTCTTTATATGGACTGCCCCACTTTGTTGCTGTCACACGTTTCAATAGGTGGTTTCATAGATTCCAAGACCAGAAGGGACCATTGTGATCATGTAGTCCAGTGGTTCTGAACCCATGGGCTACTCGCAGCCCAATCAGCACACAGCTGCAGCCCCTGTGACATCCTCAGGGCCAGACAGGTAGTATTGGATGTGGCCCACAATGGTAAATAGGTTGAGAACCACTGATCTAGTCTGACCTCCCAACACATGCGGACAGGTTCCTCTCTGATCTTCTCAGTCTCTATAGTGTAGTCTGGTAGTGTGTGAATGTATGACTGACCCGTTATAACGTTCCCCAGGGGTACCCAGGATTATCAGGTACTTCACAACCACCTGCCCTTCACATAGGATTGCCAATTTTGGTTGGACATATTCCTGGAGGTTTCATCACAGGACATAATCTTTAATTAAAGATTAATCTGTAATTCCTGGAAACTTCAGGACAATTTGGAGGGTTGGCAACACTACCTTCACAGGAGACAGCCTAGTCTGTGCCTGTTGTGGATCAGCTCCCTGAATCCACTAGCCCCTGCCAACACAAGCCCTGCCTTCCAGGCCCCCGCAGGCCTGGCTCTGTCTGTACAGGTAGCGCTAGGCACACACCAACCCCCAACTCCTCAGATCATTCCCTGCAGCTTCCAGCCCCTGAACTACTGAACACTCCAGAGCTACCAGGTCTTTTATTCCCAAAGGGACAGTACCCACCCGCTTGTAAGATTCAGCTCAGCGCCAGCATTTTGCACAGCACTTAGACAAACTTATTCTTGTTTTCACTATAAATATATTATCAAAGTTTAGAGATCAGGTAACAGTGAGTGAGAATACTGGGAACAAGTGGTTACATGTAAAGCAAAATCATAACACACTTTCTAGAGACTAAACTTAACTAAGAGGTTAACTTCCTGTCTAAAGAAGTTTGATCTCACTCAACGTTCTCTTCAGCATTTTTCAATCAAGCTTGTTGTTTCCCCAGTGAAAGGTGCTCGGGCATCTTCTTGCCCCCCAAACACAGTCAAGCAAATCTTCAAAGTGCTCCCCCTGATAAGGTTCCCTTCCCCCTTCTGGTCTTCTCTTCCTGTTAGATATGTCTGAAGTCCCTCTCCCCTCAGCATCCTTCATTTGCATACAGTTCAGACTTGATAGGAAGCCCATTGAGAATGAGACAATACTCCGTTTACATGTGAACAGATGGATAAATAACACACACACACACCCTACGTTGTCTGACAGAAAACCTGTTTGCACCTGTGCTGGTGGCCAGTAGCTACAGACTTTAAGGCCATAATTTCAGTGTATATACACAATATATATGTCACAATGATCTTGATGACCAGAGTGGTGCAGGCTTTTATTCAAGACCTCACATGACAAGCTTTGGTGAACTAGAATATAAAAACAGACCCATGAGAGGCCTGTACCCCTCTTTACCTCCTTGCCAGTTGCCATTAAGCGTTTCTTGGGTCACCCCTGGATTCTCCAGAGCCTGAGGAGAATGGCAGCCTCCAATTTCCCTCCAAATACTTCAGAATGCCAAAAGTCTGCTATTATACAGGGTGATCCTCCGTGGTCCAGGAAAGCAAGCTCTAGGGCTGCTTTCTGCTAGTAGATAGGTGCAAAGCTGCTCTATTGCAGGGCAAAACCAGGCCTAAGATATTTAAACTGGGGGTCCAAAAAGGTGTCTTTTCTACTAACTCCTGTGTGGGCTGGAGTGCTGAAGAGAAAAAAGGAGATTTTTCCATATTAATTTTAAAGTCCAAGAAGGAGCCACCAATAGTTCTAAGATTGCCTGCTCATAACTGGATTTAGCAAGGTCAGAGGTAAAGAGAAACCAAGCTTAGAAATGTCATGCTGATTTTAGCCTTTGATAGTCTGTAAGAGTTCATAAAGGAGCTCACAGATACCTTGCTCATGGTGATGGTGAAATATTTCAGACTTGCCCTGGAAGATTTAAACATGCATGTTGACTCCTCTCACTTGCCTCTCTATGATTCTCACCTCTTTGGTCGAATCCACACAGCCAGTCGCACCTTGGACCTGGTCCTTGGATTAGATATCAATATGGAGGACATCACAGCCCAACCCCTTTCTTAGACCGTCACCTCATGAAGATAGTGGTCAGAGCTCTCCTACTTTCTGTGAAAGACCCACAAGTCTGATCTGACCATTAAGACCCCACCAAATTCCAAAGCCTGCCAATAGGACAGCAGCAATCCACGCACAAGACAAGGAGTCGAGGATCTGACGAATTATTACCCTTGTGCACTATCCTCAATGCATTGGCCCCAGAATGCCCCTTCCTCCCTATCACCCATAGATCTCCATGGTTTTCTGACACCCTGTGCCAGACAAAGACAGAAGGGTAGAAACGGGAGTGTCAATGATGGGAAAACCAAAGCTGAAACAGACAGAAGGAAGCAAAGACTTTCTTCAAGCCTAGGCAGAACCCAGCACCAAGCGCTGTGAAGAACTGTCATCCCACTTCATGGAGAAGATCCCGCCCATTCAAGAGGCCAGGGCTCAGATTGTTCCTGAGGATGTTGTGGGCATGGCAGTGGAGCTGAAGGTAAATGACCTACAACGGGGGTAGGCAACCTATGGCACGCGTGCCAAAGGCGGCACGCGAGCTGATTTTCAGTGGCACTCACACTGCCTGGGTCCTGGAAACCAGTCCGGGGGGCTGTGCATTTTAATTTAATTTTAAATGAAGCTTCTTAAACATTTTAAAAACCTTATTTACTTTACATACAATAATAGTTTAGTTATATATTATAAACTTATAGAAAGAGACCTTCTAAAAACGTTAAAATGTATTACTGGCACATGAAACCTTAAATCAGAGTGAATATATGAAGACTCGGCACACCACTTCTGAAAGGTTGCCAACCCCTGACCTACAACATGGTGGGGGATGAGGCAACTTGGGGAGACACTGAGCACAGTGCCTTTATTTTGCAATGCTGTAGCTTGGTGTCACTTATGTAAATGAAGTAATGCATATGCATAAAAATGGAAACATTGGAGAGGTCTCCCTCCCAGAAGGACAATGCATATGTTCACCAACACGAGTTGATGCTGGGTGGTCCAATGGTTGGAGGACTAGTCTGGGACTTGGGAAACTGGGATTCAATTTCCTTCTCTGCCCGAGGGCTGGTCTACACTGTGAAGTTGTCGAAATTTTTTTTGTCTTTCACGGGTACTTAAAAAAGCCCCCCCATGAAAGACAAAAGTTTTGCCGACGCAAGTGGCAGTGTGAACGCGGCTTTGTTGACAGGAGTGCTCTTCTGCCGACAAAGCTAATGCCGCTTGCGGGGCTGGAAGTATTTTGTCGACAAAAGTGCCAACCAAGTACTGAAAAAGAGCGTTTACACACGCTGACATTTAGCAACAAGGCTGTGTCTTGTCGCTAAAAGCTGCATGGTGTAGACAAGCCCACAGACTCTCTGTGTAATCTGGGGCATGTCACTTAGCATCTCAGATCCCCATCTTTAAAATGGGGAAACAAATGGGTGTTGTGAGGCTAAGTAAATAATTAAAGGTTGTGTTCAGATATTTTGGAAGCAGGAGTTCATGCAAGGTAGGTAGACAGGTGCATGCAGCTAGTGTGCAGAAAGGCAGTTTCGCTCCATCTGTAGAGCTCTTTCTTTCTTTCTTTCTTTCTTTCTTTCTTTCTTTCTTTCTTTCTTTCATCCTGGAGCTGTTTCTCACCATCAGCAATGGGACGTGCATGCTAGCAGGACAGGCAGAGTATTTTATACACATAATAAAACAAAGCCACTCTGAATAGAAACCAGTCTTTCTCCCTCCCTTTAAGATTACTTCTTGATGTGTCTTATGTAGACAGGGGGAACTCTTTTACCGCTGTTTGTGGGGGTGTTTTCAAAAGCCGTGTTTTCATAAATGGCATCTGTTTAAAAAACAGAAAATAAAACAACATGAGTCTCCAAGATGACTCTGCATGGATCAAGCAGCTTCCATGTGTGATGCCAAGTGAGCTTCAGGGGCAGATCATGAAAAAGTGATAGCACTACCATCACATTTGATAACCAGACATGGCCAAAACCTGAAGAAAGGGGCTTATTAAATACCAGAGTGAACCCTACCATCAACTTCTTGTTTGCTCCAGAGGTGGTAGCAGGACCAGTGGGGTAAGGAATGCGCTGGAATATCTGCAGCTGGTATGGAGCAGAGTGTAAAAGTGTATCGCTGTGCCATGGCTGCCCTGCCCCTCCCCAGCACCTCCTGTCATTTCAAAGGCTTGCCAGCAGCAGCATGGGGAATAAAGCTAACCAGGATGGTAATCCGCAGCAACCTGGGGGATTTTAACTCTACCAAGTCTCTCTCTCCAGAAAAAAATCTACAACATTTGAAACGTGGCTGTTTCTGCATTTGAAACATGCAGAGATTTCAATTTTGAACTGCGCATTTCAAAGCCACTTTTTGCTCAGGAGCGTAAAGTGGGCATTTCTCAGTGCTCTGCTCCATCCCTCTGTGTGTAACAGAAGGCAAAGAGACTCCTGATTTGGGCACTTTTGTAATTTTGTAGCAGATGTTTTGCACATTTTAGATAAAACCAGCTTCCAAGCATTAGTTCTCTTGAGGTACTGGGATGGAGCCTGTCTCTTCCTGAATGGCTGTGAAAGATGGGATGTAGGGACTCTGCTCAGGGAACAAGAAGTTAACCCTCAGCTAAACACAGGTGCTCAGAAGGTGAACTATGAAGGACTGCTTGGGAGGCAGAAGGGGCAAATGGCTGTGGGAAGTGAGGCTGTACACGCTCACAATCATGGGACTAAGACCTGGACTGTGGGTTTCCTCTTCATGCATTTTTTTCCCTTGTGTTAACTGTTCTCTGGTTATCAACATTATCCTTGTAATGGCCTCTGTGTTTCAACTCTGCTGGCTATGGGCCTCATCTCCGCAGCCTTGCACCTTGTGCAAAGCAGGGTAAAAACACCTCCAAATCAGAATGCTTCCCTGATTCCCGGGGCAGCAGCGTTTTTCATCTCTTTTGTATCAGCCTTGTGCCTCACCCCCAGCTTGCATGGTGAAAGGCTTTGCTGAAACTTCAAAAATCTGCATTTATTTGGCAAGCTAAAGTGTAACCAGTCCCTGCATTGGCACCTTAGAAAACTAAAAAATATGACTGCATCAGGAATATTTAATTACACTTTTCTTTGCACACAGATGCTTCTATGAAAGCCTTGTAATGGCTGGTGGAAGGCAAAGGGGAGGGAAGCTCAGCAGTTGAGGGGCAAGGTGGAGGTACTGGTACCTGACTGGCCTTTGGAGCTGCTTTTCCTGGTCCTTTTCACCCAGCTGAAGATGTAGAAGAGGACAATAGCGTAGCCCAGATAGCCAGGGTACCCATAAATGCCATAGCTCCACCAGGGAGAGACACCTGGTTAGGGTTGACAGAAACACAGAATACAAACAAAACATCTTCAGGGTAAATGATCCAAAGTGCTTCACAAAAATGTCTCCAGGTTTGAACCTTGTG
This sequence comes from Terrapene triunguis, assembly GCF_002925995.2. NCBI lineage: Eukaryota > Metazoa > Chordata > Testudines > Emydidae > Terrapene > Terrapene triunguis. The sequence goes on along the minus strand of NW_020664488.1, from coordinate 376,349 downwards.
TTTGCATTTACACCTGGGGTTTTTTGGGGGGGGGGGTGAGAGAGAAACTGTAACAGGGCTGCTGCTTCATGAGCGGTCCCTCATGGCCAGAGTTCCCTTTGCAGCAGCCCCGCCCCCCTGTTTTCCCTCTTCAGGGCCCCAGAGGGTATGTCTACACTGCACACTAAGCCCGGGCTCTGCCTCAGGTTTGAGCACAAGCCACGCTTCCAGGCACACACAAATCAGTCTGTTTCAGGTCAGCAAGCACTCAGGACCTGGGTCCTGCAACCCTGGTAAGAGGAGTGGGTCAGAGCCTGAGTCCCACTGTGACTTGGTCCAAGCCCTGTCATTTTGCAGTGTGGACACAGTTCAAGCTGCAGACCTGAGTCAGAAGATCTGCATCGTGCAGTATGCGCACATTAGCATGGTTGTGAGATCCAGGTCCAGAAATTGTATACCCAGGTTTACAGTGCAGTATGAATGCTCAAGTGTGTAAGAGGCAAAGCGAGGGCAGGGCCTTGGGAGGAGGGGGCAAAGTGGGGGTCAGAAGAGGGGGGCAAAGGTGGGGCCTCGGGGAAGGGGCAGAGCGGGGGGGCCTTGGGCCCCAGTGGGGGTGGAGCACCAGGGTTGCCAACTTTCTAATCTCAGAAAACCGAACACCCTAGCCCTGCCCCTTCCCCAAGGCCCTGCCCCCCACTCACTACATTCCCCCTCCCTCAGTGACTTGCTCTCCCCAACCCTCACTCATTTTCATTGGGCTGGGGCAGGAGATTGGGCTGTGGGAGGGGGTGAGGTCTCTAACTGGGGGTGCAGGCTCTGGGATAGGGCCAGAAATGAGGGGTTCAGGGTGTGGGAGGGGGCCACGGGGCTCCATGTGCTTCCCCCACCCCGAGCACTGGCTCCGCACTCCCATGGCCAATGGGAGCTGCAGGGGCAGTGCCTGTGGGCAAGAGCAGTGCGCAGACCCGTCTACTGCGCCTTCGCCTAGGAGCCGGACCTGCTGGCCCCTTCCGGGGCGCAAGCGCAGTGCCAGACAGAAAGGGAACCTGCCTTAGCTCCACAGCACTCCTGACCAGACTTTTAATGGCCCGGTCGGCGGTGCTGACCGGAGCCGCCAGGCACCCAGTTGAAAACTGGACACCTGGTCACCCTATGGAGCATCCACTGGGAAAAATAAAAGCCAGCACCTGTGTCTGTGCCCACACAGTGTCTGAAGCACTGATAGGTTCCAAGATGTGATAGTGTAGGTCTTTGTTCGCTGCTTTCAATCTCTATGTCATAGCATAGGCTAGAATTATGATAATTCATAATGAGTTTCCATCTTACCAGTCTCAGCACAAAGCTGCAGGATGAAGTCTTTATGCCCAGAGCTGAGAACATTCTGGGCCACACATCTGTAGTTTCCAATGTCAGATTGCTGTATGTTAATGAGGGTCAGGGATACGTTGTCCTTAGACAGGATGGTGCGGTTTCCAATTGGCAAAGGCTGGTTGCATTTCTGCCAGGAGTAGGACATGGCATTTCCTGCCATTCCCAGGCAATTCAAGGTGATGTTTTTCCCCTGATGAGGAGCAGATGTCTCACTGGTGATATGCACGTTCGATACAGGTACTGAAAAACCACAAGAGGAGCTGTCAAGTTATGGTGACCTCCAAACACAGAGTAATGGGGAAAGCAAGGATTGTGGGTAACATTATGTACATTCCCACAAAGCCTCACTGCTTTGCTTTACAAATCTGCATTCTAGTCTCTACCTTAGAGCTGGGCAGAATATGTTTCATTAAAAGTTGTTCATCAGAAATGCTTTCACTGATGTTTTCAAAGGAAGAATTTCCAGTTTTTTGGTTCAAAATATTTTTTATTTAGAAATTGAAGCGAATTAGACTGGAAAATAAGTTTTTTTAAAAGTCTATTTCAAAACAAAACATTTCAACTGGCCCAAAATGGAAACAAACATCAGTTTTGGGTTCATTAATATTTTTGAGATTTCAACTTTTCATTCCAATTCGAGATGGGAAAAAAGGTGAACTTTTGAAAATATTCACAGGATGGGAAAAAGGTTTTCCAACCAGCTCTGGTTGTAGGTACTGTGACAGACCCAGACCAGTGGGGTACAGGAGTCTGGTAGAGGACAAATATACTGGTCACTGGATGAGTAGTTTTCTGTTCCCTGAGTGACCAGAGCAGGGGCTGCACTAGAGTAATCAGGAACCTGCTAGAACCAGTTAAGGCAGGCAGGCTAATTAGGACACCTGGAGCCAATTAAGAAGAAGCTTCTAGAATCAATTAAGGCAGGCTAATCAGGGCACCTGGGTTTTAAAAAGGAGCTCACTTCAGTTTGTGGTGTGAGTGTGAGGAGCTGGGAGCAAGAGGTGCAAGGAGCTGAGAGGGTATGCTGCTGGAGGACTGAGGAGCACAAGCATTATCAGACACCAGGAGGAAGGTCCTGTGGTGAGAATAAGGAAGGTGTTTGGAGGAGGCCATGGGGAAGTAGCCCAGGGAGTTGTAGCTGTCATGCAGCTGTTACAGGAGGCACTATAGACAGCTGCAGTCCACAGGGCCCTGGGCTGGAACCCAGAGTAGAGGGCGGGCCGGGGTTCCCCCCAAACCTCCCAATTGACCTGGACTGTGGGTTCTCCCAGAGGGGAAGGTCTCTGGGCTGTTCCCCAACCCACATGGTGAATCTCCAAGGCAAGAAAAGCCGCCAATAAGTGCAGGACCTACCAAGATAGAGGAGGAACTTTGTCACAGTACATATCAATGGTTTGAATGTCTATTATCCATTAAGTTTAAATGTACAAGAAACTCAAAGATTTGAGTATCTGGAAACCCCCAGTTAAGGCACCCAAGCTACATTAACTCTGCCCATATAGAGATACAGCTGAGTGAATTAAAAGGGGGTGGGGCAACACCTAGGGCTATACAGACCTACCAGAGGCCAGGAAGGGGAGAAGTGCTTGGGACAGGCAGTGCCTGGGAGAGAGAAGCCACAGTGGAGTAGAACTAACTCCTGTGGTGGGTCTGTGGAGCAAGTGGCCAGGTGCTCCAGAAAGAGCTGGCTGAAACTGGGAAACTGCAAAGAGCAGGATCACCAGAGACCCCTGGGACAGGGGTCCGTGAAACCCAAAGACAAAGGGTGAGCTAAGGGACTATTTCTGTTTCTGTTCGTTTTACTTGCTTGTGTTTGGACAATAAACCTTCTTAAAGGAGACTGGGCATGCTTGGAAGCTGGGGAGAAGTCCTGCCCTATGACAGTGCACCACACAACTTTGGCTTATTAATTTGTTACATACACTCATGCCTCTGATCTTAAGCATGATGATTTGTCACATGTCAATTTTTGTCCTTTTCATCTAAGTGCTGCAGTTTCAGGATCTGGGCATGTGAGGTTTGTATATGGAGACATGTTGTGTCTGTGTCTGATGGGTGATTATCTGCCATGTGGAATTGGAGCCCAATGCTGTGTGGTGCTGAGCACCTTCTGCAAGGTGCTGTGTGCTCTCAGTGTTTCGTAGGATCAGGGTCTTAATGAGAAGTGGTGTATGACTGCTGTTATTTTGCCATTTGCCTGTCAAGAAATCATACAATTATTTGAAGTGCACTGGGTTTGACTCTGAAGAAGGCTGAAAAGTGACCCAACGACTCTATGATTAAGCTTGTCATTCTAGTTTTTTGTGGTCACTGATCAAATGATAACGTTTGCCATGGATGGATACGGTAGTATAGGTTTCTGATTGTCTCATAGTATTGCTGTGGGAGCAGGGTTCAGGAGTTTGGGCTACCTTAATACTGAATTTCTGTATTTTTTCAGTGATAATTCTTGGTCTGTGGCTCTTCTATAAGCAGTTCATTGTGAGCATTCACTACTTGACATTCAAAAATTGAGCCATTTTGATTGGACTGATATATTATATGGTATGCACCTGTTCCCAGATTGGATGAGCATAACTCTTAGAATAAGATTTCTGGTGCAAATATTTGTGACCACAAATTCAGAATTCACTGTTCATGAAGGTTCCATAGGGTTTCTTTAGAATTCATTCTTTTAGAACATTCTCCATGGACACATTCTCTCAACAGGATTTGGCTCCTCCTTGCTTCCTGAAGAAAACCTTCTGATCTTTTTACATTTGGACATGTTTTCATTAAACCATACCCTCCCTCGTCCCTACTCCATTTATACTGCATTGTCAAGCACCATAGTCTTGTAGACCTCAGTAACAGGCTGGGTTCAGGTCTTTATTTTTGTACAGTATTAGTAGCAGCAGCTAGAGGGTCTAGCCATGATCAGGGCCTCATTGTGCTGTCCATTATGCAAACACATAGTAAAGATGCTCCATTCTTTGATGAATTACACTCCAAATAGACACAATAAACAAAGGGTAGGAAAGAGCAAGTATTAATATTAGCCCCATTTTATATGTAGGAGAGGCAGGAATTGTCCTGAGTTCTAGTGCAGTGCCATAACCACAGGGCCACCCTTTGGTCTGTTGTTAGTCTCCATGTTCAATAAACTAGCTTTAAACAGAACCAGTTTATCAACTCTCTGTACATTCTTTTGAATACCTCCCTTTGCCCACTTCAGCCATTTCTAATCAAATGAGGGCAGGTGCGTGCACTGGAAATTTGTCACTGTCTAATCAGAAGAGGTGGGCTGCCATGGATTTTACAAAAGGCCACTTACTGATCACTGTGACTTTTATCCTGTCAATCTGTTGCTGCTTGTTAAGCAGCTGGATGGTCAGTGTATAGACTCCTTCGTCGCTGAAAGTCACATAATGAATCATCAAGGAAAAGTTCATATGAGAAAAGACAACTCTCTTCCTGTAACTTTCATTAATATAGATGTTGTTGGAGCCGGGTGAGTATGTTAGGATGGAGACCTTTTCTCTCTCATTTAGCTGTGCATGCCACTCCACATTAAAGATCGAAGAAGCATTCAGATTGGTCCCCATCAGCAGTACTGTGGTGTTGAAACGACAATAGACTTCCTTAGTCTTTTGGTCCATCATGACCTCTGAGGAGAAGAAGTCAAGCAGAACAGCATTAGTAGTGCTAGAAAGGTGGCCAGAAGTTAACTCACATTTTGCTCAGAGAAGTTAAAAGCTGTGCTGGAAGAAGGAATATTATCGGTGCTCTGGGGTGCATTGGCAAGGACTATCCTCGCCTGGGCCTCCTTCAGAAGCGGGGAACTCTATCATTAACCCAGAGCCCAGTCACCTCATCATTTGTGTGTGCACAATTCCAGCTGAGTGTGCACAACTGCCGTGGGAAGGGTGGGACCCTGGAGTTAGAAGAGCAGCCAGCCAGGCGTTTATTCTGAGTTGCATAGGAAGAAAAGTAGGGAGTCAAAAAATTTGGAGCGTGACAGTGAAATGTTTGGTCCAGTGGAAAAATTGGGGGGGGATTTAAGAGGAAGCTCTTCCAAGCCCACCATCGTGCTTTCCTTGCCCAGCAAGTTTGCTCACCATTATGATCCAATGACTGCCGCACCGTTGGGCTGAAGACCATGTCAGAGAAGGGGAAACTGTTTGAAATCACCTCATCCACTGCTGAGCTATTCTAACCTTTGACACAAGATCTCAGACAAGATACTGAAGCCACAGTGTGTCCAGATCTCATACTGATTCAGGTGTGTTTTCTTTTGCTGTAGCAAATCTAGGACCAGACATGCAACCAGCTCAGAGAGACAGATACCACGATGAGAGATGCCTTAGAAATAGCTAAGACAGATGGGGCAGAGCACGGAATGAGCCTCTCCTTTCCTAAAAGCACCTAATAAAGATATTTAGGTATGTTTTAAATGCCCGAGAATTAAAACAGACAGAATAGAGAGCACCATATTTTCAGTGTCTGTGAAGCCCTGTCTAGACTGGAGTTTTTAATCCTGTTGTAACTTGAGATAATTGGCTGCCATTTAACTCCATCTAATTAACATGAATGTAAATGCAGTGCAAATACTCCATATTGCTCTGGACACCAACATTTGTCCCTGGTTGTAGCTCAGCCTTGAGTTCAACAGGATCATGTTGCACTTGTGACAGTGCTGTGATTCCACCTGGAGTAATGGGAAAATACTCTCTCTGTTGCGGACTGAGGAGGAGCAGCGCGAGAAGTGGCACAACTGCTTCTCAGCAGAGACATTTACAGAAGCTGTTGCAAAATTAGACAAGCCTTTCAACCGCTTTGCATGTGACTTGCAAATCCCAAGTCAAAGCAGCTGCAGGAATTATAAATATGGAACAGAGGAAAGATCTGTGTCCAGATTCTCTGAATTAAACCGATGGAAATCAGTGCAGACCCACAGTTCTAGACCCCACCCTGCTGCCCACTAGAAGCAGGAAAGAGCATCCCCTGTGCTCCATAGCAGCCATGCAAGAGGAAAAACTTCTTGAGCACCCTGTGCGCAGGGGCCACTCACAGTCTAGCCATTGCTGCTGTTTGCCTGTATAGGATGTGCCTGCATAGCACTAAGTCCCCTAACTTGATCACTCTGGAAGCCGTTTCAAGAAGCATGTAACCCTACTCCTGTTCAAGTGACTGTGGTTTGACACCTCTGTTTCCTACTTTGGCATCAACACCTCTTTTTGCCTTTCCTCCTCTGCTTGCCCAAAGCAAAGCCCATTTCGCAGGATGTGTTTCTCAGAACTGATCCCACTTCCTGGCTCTGACAACAAGGGCCAGCAGGGAGAGGTGTTTTGGGGCTATAGCCCCATGGGGTGCGGCAGCCGGGGCTTGAGCCTTTAGCGGGAGCAGTGCTGAAGCCCTGAGCCCTAGCAAGCGCCTCCTGCAGTGCTGAAGCCCCGAGTCCCAGCAGAGGGTTAGCTCAGTGGTTTGAGCATTGGCCTGCTAAACCCAACGTTGTGAGTTCAATCCTTGAGGGGATCATTTAGGGAACTGGGGTAAAAATCTGTCTGGGGATTAGTACTGCTTTGAGCAGGGGGTTGGACTAGATGGCCTCCTAAGGTCCCTTCCAACCCCAATATTCTATGTGGCTCAGAGGGAAAGTAAGTTTGGCCACCCCGGTACAGAACACACCAACAATAGTTGAGTATCAGAGGGGTAGCCGTGTTAGTCTGGATCTGTAAAAAGCAACAGAGTCCTGTGGCATCTTTAAGACTAACAGATGTATTGGAGCATAAACTGACTTCTGACAAAGTGGGTATTCACCCACAAAAGCTTATGCTCCAATACATCTCTTAGTCTTAAAGGTGCCACAGGACTCTCTGCAATAACAGTTGGGCACTGCTGACCCCCTGTAGGGAATTTTTATTTTTAGCAAAGGCCAGAGACATGACTACCCTCACCCACTCACTGGCATAGGGGATATCATAATTTGTTGCTGGTATAGGCAAGCAGCAAACCACTGCATTTCCTCCCCTTTCCCCAGAAGCCAGGAGGAAGCAGGGGTAGAACTGTGATTCAGAGAGGTCTCTGAGTCACAATGCATCCCAGGGCTTCTCCTAACTTGGCATTGCTTTCTCACTACCCTTTGTTCAGGGCTGCATCTAGGGTCATGGTCCAGCCCTGTGTGATCTGACTGGCTGAAAGCGGTTCAGTTATTTCTGGTTCATGGTGGGGTATGTTTCCTGGTATCTCCTCCATCAGCAGATGGTGAGTTTCCTTGGGAAACCACTTTCTTTTTAATGTAAAACCTTTCTTCAAAGCTGTTATAGGGCTGCTGTGATGCTGGCTCACGGCAGAATCAGCCTTTCTAAACCAGCCATTACTGCAGGACATGGGCACATCAGTAGATTCGTGGAGAAGGCTTGATGGGCAATTTCCACTTGCTTCCCCACTTTTCACTTGCTTCTTGAGTCCAATCTCCCCACCCCCATACAACTGCCCAGAGTTGTGGGGATGGGAGAGGGGGAGGCAGCCTCACATCTGCCTTTGTGTGATGAGGATGGAAGTGGGGAATTCAACCTGTGGATACATTCTGAGCTCCTTGGGACCAATGCAGTTGGGGCCATAGTCAAAGCCAACTGAAGTCAGTAGAAAGACTCCCATTGACTCAAGTGGACTTTGGATCAGGCCTCTGCATCTTGGGTGTCTAGTTTAACCATTTCCTGTTCCTTCTGGTTGACCCGGGAGCAATGTGATTTTTAAAAAATAAATAAGGCTTTCGTGCCCAGACACTGCTGCGATGGGGTTCCTTAGAAATATGTATGAAAACGATGATGACAGTTATAATAATTAGCCATGTGATGAGCATATGATCCCACAACACCACAGTGATGAGTGTGGCATAACAGATCACACAGACATACTCCAACAAATAATCCAGCAACTGTTTTTCTAAAAGATCTGCTCAGTTCAAACAGGAATTAATTCAGAGAGGCCTTGGAATCTATGAATCATTCACACTAGAATTTGGGATACTCTTCTTTCTGTTAACATTCTGAGAATAAACCCTTTCTCATCCAGACCCACATGGATGGGGGTTTGTCATTTGTGCCCCGGCCGAACCCCATTGACTTCAGTGGGGCTCTAGGCATGCTTGAGTGTCCACCCACATAGGCCCTGATCCTGCAAGTGGATGGAAGTTGATAAAAGGGTTTGTGAATAATTGTAAAACAGAGCAGCAGGTTTTGTGTGCAAGAATATTAATATTGGGTTGGCTCCCCCCCATATTCACCAAGTTCTGTTCCACAATCTCTATTGACAAGAATGATGTATATGATGCAGAGTGAATACAGCTTGATTTTCATAGCTCAGAAGTAACTGGTGGTGATGGCAGGCAGAATACGCTTGCTTCTATTAATTTAATTTTTGGTATATAAAAGTGCCCATCAGTACATTCTCCAGGCATGGAGCAATATGCAAAAACAAGAATTTGTTGAACAATAGCAGCACAAAAGACATTTTTCTCTATCACACAACTGTAGACTAGTTCTGTCCTCAAAACGTCCATACACACACAACTTCATCATGCTCACCTTGAAAACTAAGCCCATATGATAAAGGGATTCTTGCTGGATGGTTATTGTCAGAAAAGTTGCTTTAACATCAAACACAGTCATCACTTCACTTACCAGGCAGAAGGCAAGCAAGATAGAGCAGAAGAGCAAACAGCATTTCATAGAGAGTTTCCCAGGGCATGTTCTTGCTGGAAAGTTACAGAAGATCTAGAGCCTAAGATAAAAGGAGTGAGAAGTGTTGCTTTAGTAAACCTTCTTTTACAGCAGTTTTCTTGGACAAATCTATCTTTGCATCTATCAGATAGGAAGGCTGGCCTCCTGGGTCCCAGCTGAGTGTTTGAAGTTAAAACCTGGTTCTACCACAGATACCCTGTGTAAACTTGGGCAAATCACTTAATCTGTGAGGTGCTCGTGTAATTAAAAACTGTATCATAATGCATATGCACAAGTGTGGGGGTGTGTGAATTCAGGTTGCACTGCCAATCTCAGTTCTGGTATTTCCTAACTCTCCACTGTGTGACTTTGCAACCTTAGCGTCCTTTTCATATAGCTTTGGGATGGAATTTCTTACATTTTTAAAGATATTAAAAGTTGAAAAAACAAAAATTTCATTTAATCACATTGACTCCCCATGTGATTCATCAGCCAGGCGGGGATCTTTAGATCCACAGCATGGTACTTTACCACTTCAGCTAACAGAGTAACTGGTAGCAGTAAGAGGTTGTCATCTTCTATATAGACCTGCCACTACAGGGCGATGAGCCACGCACTTTGCCAATGGGTCTCATAGCTATATTTGTTTGACAGCAAAGGAATGTTGAATTCAGGTATAATGGGTTAAGTTCCAGGTTCTGGAGAGGAGTGTGCTTTAGTGTGGCAAAGCTTCTGTGCCTTCTCCTGTCTGTCCCCTTCTGCTCCCATCCTCCCCCTCCCAACTCCTGCTGCATTCCCTCTTCTCCCACCTGTGTCCCCAGCCCTTGACCATGTCCCCCAGCTCCTGCCTCTCTCAATCCCTCTTGTTCCTATCCCCCTCCCGTCTTCTATCCCAGCCTGCTCCCAGCCCTTCATATCTTCCCCCTCTGCCCTTCTCCATTCCACACCCCTCTGCGTCCCAGTCAGGATGCTTTCTCTTCCTCCTCCATGCTGCCTTGGAACCAGCAATGGAACACACAGTGCACAGGAGAGACACATCCAGCCTTCAGCATCCCAGTCCAGTCCACTAAGCCACACTGCCTCCCTTTACTGTAATGCTGCATATAAGCCTGACCCTGCTCCCACTGGAATCAATGGGGGTTTGTCATGGATTCCGCCGGGAACAGGAAAGGGCCCTGGCTTTGCATTCCTTGCTGGCTTTCTCCTCCTAACACACCTCCAGACGCAGGAAAAGGGGTTTTGCCTGTAGTATGTGTGATGCTGGCAGACCAGGTGCCAGCTCATGTCAGGACCTCTGGGCCTCATTGAACACTGCCATATGCATAGCTGGAAACCAGTCTGGCTCGCCTCTGTGTTAGCATTGTTAAAATAGATATTAGAATTATTATAAGACTGCAGGCAGCACACTGCAGACTTTCATGGCCCGATCCTACAGTCCTCATTCAGGCAGGATTGGGCCCAGAAAGGGTTAACAAATCAGAAGGAAAAACAAGCCCCAATGAACTCAGCCATTTCATCTTGAAAACAACCTGTATCAAAGTGTCAGCTAAGTATAATGTCACATTTTCTGTTAAAGGGGGGGAAGCAGATTAGAGAAACAGAGGTGCGGAGAATGGTTAACAGCCTTGCAGAAAGATAACCTTTAGAGACATGGGTGTTCCCCTTTCTTCCTTAATCAGTATACACCTGTCTCCACAGGGCCGGCTCTAGGTTTTTTGCTGCCCCAAGCAAAAAATTGTTTGGCTGCCCCCCACCCCAGCCCTGGGCTCCCCCCTCCCCCCCCCCGCAACTGCACCCTCCTGCCGCCCCAGCCCTGGGTCACTGGTAACTCGCTCCCAGGGCGGGTCATTCAGCAGGAATTTTGGATGTGCACAGAACACAGACAGGATTGGTTCTCATATGGTTACAGAACTGCAGTAAAGTGGAACAATTTTCAGCTTGTGTGATTGATGGATACCTGGATGCATATTATAAGACTGTCCTACATAAATGAGGAAAAGTTGAGGTGCCTTTATTATTCTTTTGTTCCATTCTTTGTTTCTATGGGGAACACTATCACGGTCTTCCTTTTAAACAAATAAAACTAAAACTTAAAAAAAAAAAAAAAAGCAATGGCTGTTGAAAATAGCAATTCCAGTCCTAATAACCACTGGGAAGCATTTCTTGCTCAATTTATTCTACTTTTTCTACAGCAAGTTACAGTGGATCAGTATATTTGATTTGGGGGAAATGAAGTAACAGCTGCCCAAATTGAGCTGGAGCACTCCTGAATTTTGAGGGTGTTCAAATCTGGAAGGCAGGTGCTAGATTCCCTTTCTGAATATTAGCTAAATCTGGAAAGGAAAAGTCAATTTCTGCTTCCATGGCTCAGAAGTGGAAATCCTCCTACATGCCTGGTACTGTATCTAAAGCTGCCCAGGTCCAGAGCCTCCCCTCCCTTACTTTTCATTTTAAATTCTAGTGGGATCCACATACCTCCATTGCTAGGCTTCAGATAGAGAGGTGCACCATCCATTTAGTCCCCCCAATTCCTTCTTTGGGGGAGAGCCCAGGGCTGGGGCGGCAGGGGGTGCAGGTGGGGGCCAGAGCTGGGGCGGCAGGGGGTGTGGGCGGGGGAGAATCCAGGGCTGGGGCAATACAGGGGTGCGGGGGGAGCCCAGGGTGGTGGGGGCGGCAAAAAACCTAGAGCTGGCTCTGTTCCTACCATTCACAGCAAGCTGCAGATTTCAGTTCCATACTCCTTCCCCCACCCTTTCCTGTTGCTAGTGGCCAAGGGAATGCTGGGAAATGTAGTTCTGTCCCTGCTCCAGGGCTGGCTGTATAGGCAGGGAGCTAACCAAGGAGCTACAGCTCCCAGGGCCCCCTGTTGGTTCTCAGCTCCCATGCTGGATTCTTGCGCCCTTTGCAAATCTGCCGCCCCAAGCAACTGCTTGCTTTGCTGGTGCCTAGAGCCGGCCCTGTGTCTCCATGAAGAAAGAGATCACGATAACACATGGCACATATTGTAGCATGGAACACAATAATTCAGACACAGAAATTCCTCTATAAAGTCTGGGCCTAAAAACGTTACTCACGTGAGTAATCTTTACTCGCCCAAGCAGTCGTGTCTAAGGCAGGGGTCAGCAACCTATGGCACGCATGCCAAAGGCGGCACGCAAGATGATTTTGAGTGGCACTCATATTGCCCGGGTCCCAGCCACCGGTCCCGGGTGCTCTGCTGCCATCCTGGGGTCCTGGCCGCCGGCCCGGGGCTCTGCAGCCGTCCCCAGGTGTGGTCTAATGCAGCTCAGCACCCCCACCTTAAAAACTGTTCCAGCACCACTGTACTGGGATATTTTTAAGTCCTGATTTGCTGCCTACATCACTATCATGTCATGTGGAACAGCACATTTGCGTTTGATGTTGTGCATGCCGTCTCTTGAGATTTTTTTTCCCCACTGTAAGTTGAGGGGTACATTTGACAAAATGGCAGCTCCTAAGAAAGCAAAGTTAGATGTCTGTTCATTTCACTTCACAGCAACATTTGGTGGCTAAGTAATGGCAAGGTTTTGGTGCACTTTGTAAACTGTTTTGATGCAATCAAGGCCTTTTTGTCGGAAAAAGGACAAAATTACCCCAAACTGGATGATGACAAATAGCTGTGTAAGCTCATGTTTCTAACTGACATCACCGCTCACCTAAACAAACTCAACCTCTGTCTCCAGGGTGCAGGGCAAATGGTTCTGGATCTTTATGAAATCTGGGCGGCATTTGTTGTAAAACTAGCAGTTTTCTCTTGGGATATTCGAACTTCGACTTTCTGCTACTTCTAACACATAAAAGATCTATCAACACGTTGCACTGTCCGTGTCAATAAGATTGGAATGTACATGCAAGAACTGGAATCAGAATTTTCTGACAGATTTCAAGATTTCCAGCGATTTGGCCCAATGCTTTCTTTTCTAATTAAACCTGAAAAGTTCAACAAAAGCGACTTGGATTTGTCTGTATTTAAGTGGATGGGTGTTGAAGATTTTGAAATGCAGCTTATTCCATTAAAAAGCTCAGAATTGTGGGCATCAAAGTTTGGAGATCTGCAGAGTGCACTTAAAGCTACCGAGAGAGATCATGGGCCCTCTATTGTGATCTGCTGGACGTCCCTGCCAGTGAAATTTAACTGTTTGAAGAAAATTGCATTTGCAATGCTTTCAGCATTTGGATCCACATACCTGTGTGAACAGGTATTTTCACACATGAAATGTGTCCTCTGTCCCTCTCGGAGCTGGTTAACAACTGATCTCTCAGAAGCCTGTGTGCAGCTTAAACTATCCAAATACGTGCCAGACATTGGAAAACTCAACAAGGAAAAGCAATGGCAAGGATCAAACTAAACTGATAAGATCTGCATTTTAATTTTAAATGAAGCTTCTTAAACATTTTAAAAACCTTCTTTACATACAACAATAGTTTAGTTATATATTATATAGAGAGACCTTCTAAAAACATTAAAGTGTATCACTGACACGCGAAACCTTAAATTAGAGTGAATAAATGAAGACTTGGCACACCACTTCTGAAAGGTTGCCGACCCCTGGTCCAGAGGTTTGAGCAGGAAAGAGGCAAAATGGAGGTGTTTCCAGGGCCTTTTATAGCTTCTGCCAAGTGAAGGGAATCCCATTATTCTCACTATGGAAAATTACAGGTGACAAGATGGTGTTTGAAGTAGCATGGGCAAGTCACATGCCCATGCATGATTTTGCTTAGTCATAGCAGAGGCCATCACAGGAAAGTCCATTAATTGTAGAGAGGCATCTCCTATGGTCCCCTGTGAGCTAAGTGCCCTTTGTGGGCGGGATAGCTCAGTGGTTTGAGCATTGGCTTGCTAAATCCAAGGTTGCAAGTTCAATCCTTGAGGGGGCCATTTAGGGATATGGGGCAAAAATTTGTTGTATGATTTAATTAGAGATTAGTCCTGCTTTAAGCAGGGGGTTGGACTAGATGATCTCCTGAGGTCCCTTCCAACCCTGATATTCCAAGATGGGCCACTCAGCTTGAATAATTCCTTCACAATATGCTGGCTAAATGCCTTGTTGGTGTTATCACATGACCAAACATTTGAAATACAGGTATATAGTTAATATTTATTACTTCAGATACAAAAGTGATACATGCATACAAATAGCATAATCATAGTCAGTAAATCGTAACCTTTCCATAGACACCTTACTTGTCATACTTTGTACAAGATTTGTTGCAAGTATATAACAGCGATAGCAACAATGATCTACATGGTCATATTTTATCAGATAATGTCACACCCTGTTTTTCCCTGGTTTGGGGCCTTTGACACCCCAGAACGGGCAGAACTGAACACAGTGTCTTAGCTGCAGGGCTAAGGTTCCACAAGCCTGGACCCTGTGAAAGGTGGTGACTGACCTTCTGAGAGACCCTTTGGCCAGGTGAGTAATGCCATGTTGGGCCACCAGGGGGCATCACAAAAATGAACCCTGCCACAAAGCCCTGCACCAAAATTGCACAGTGGTGACTGAGAGAGAGATTAATAATCCCATCAGAGATTGTGCCATGTAACTGGGAGGAGGGAGGGAAAGGTAGTTCAGGGGCTCAGGAGGGCTCTTTCCTGAATGTCTCACTGGCTAGTATGGGATGACTTGGAAAAGCTATTAATGTAAGTATCTGACACAGTCACCATCACTGCAGGCTCTGAGCACTGCTTCAATATTTAGGGGTTTATCCTTACAATGTTTCTGTGAGGTGAGGAAATATTATTCCTATCTTTCAGATGGGGGAAGTGAGGCCCAGGGAGATTACATGGCTGCCCAAGAGGAGTGTGTGGCAGAGGTGGGAATGGAACCCAGTTCTCCATCCAGTACCTTAATCACAAAACCAGCCTGTAGTAAATCTAGCTAATTATCTATTCACTACCCTAGTACCAGTGACCCAGGATCTCTCATCCTCACACGATTGTAGGCAAACTGAGCAGGTTACCTTGCTGGAGGTTCAGACCAGGCATTTCTTACAGGATGCATGACTGGAGTAGTGTCCAACCCTGGCTTGACAGCATTGGTGTAAATAAATTGCACTTTAAGTAACACAAAGGAGGAGAGATAGCAGGGTCACGTCTACTGGCCAATATGGACATTACTGGACACTTAATTTTCCATTGTATTGGTATTTATGACCTGTTGTATTACTCTCTTCTATATATTTCAATTTATGTAGGTTGTAATGGCTGATACCCAGCGCCCCCTTAAGATCTGTGCTGTATGTGTAATATAGATGCATCAGATTAATTAACTGCTTTACTTGAAATGGTAAATAGGTCTGATATCACGAAACATTTCTTTGCTGAGTCACACCCTGCATAATCCCACTGAATTTTGGGAAATCTGCAATAACACTTAATCCCAGTGACAAATCCAAAACCTGTTTTGTTGGAGAGGATGCAATTTATACTCCCTTCCAAAACCCAGCTCTCATCACATCAAAAAGGACACAGAACACTGACAAAAAAGGCACTGGAATGTAAGGGTGAGATGCTATTTATCCTCCAGTTCCCCAAGTGTGGAGTGTGCCTACTTGTGGGTGGTGGAGGACTAGCTGAGTGGGTGCAGACAGGCCTCTCAGTTGTCCTCCAGTCTCAACTTTTAAAAAAGAATTAAAGCCAACTTTAGTCATGGTGGGAAAGAAAATCTTGAAAATGTGATCTGAGTGTAACCAGTTAGAGAGACAAACCTGGGTTTGCAGAGAGCCTGAAACAACAGCTCTGAGGTGTGAGCTGCTCCACTTTACTTCAATGTATTCTAACTCACTGCTCATCAACAGAGGTAAGAAAGAAGATGAAGTTTATTATGAAGATCTACACGGGTGTTTCTCAAAGCGAGGGGATAGAAGAGGTATACATTTAGATGTTTAGGCCTTTAACAACACACCGTGGGGGGGTGTAAATGGCTTCATTTTCCTGGTGAGGTTGGGAAGAGCTCAATTTTCAGAAGTCTGGGAAGCACTGCTGCACACTATCAGAACTGGTTAATGTAGTGGAAAGATGGGCTACCTGACCGTGGTGGCTTTTGTACTCTCCATGGTGCTGATGTCTGCTCATAGTTAATAAGGGCCTTTCCATCCATGCAGAGTGAGGCTAGATCTACACTTAAAACTGTTGCTGATATAGTAATGTCATATAGGGGCGTATGCAGTGTTGTAGCTGTGTCAGTCCCAGGATATCAGAGACAAGATGGGTGAGGTAATATCCATAGATAGTTATACTGTCGTAAGTCCTCTTGCCAGTATACCTTATTTTGTTTGGGGAGCTGCTATCAGTTATACCAGAAAAAGCAGGGTCTGTAGAGCACCATTGAAAGGGGGGCTAGATTTGCTACCCCCTCCACCAGGAGCCTGCCCCCTTCTCCTGCCCCCTAACCCATGTGTCCCTATATTCACCCCCTCCAAATTTGAGTGAGTGGCATTGAAACCTGGCACACAGGGTCATAATGCCCCTCATATTTGGTCAGGTCATGATCTGGCTAGACCCCCAGCTCCATGGCCTATGAGCAGGAGCACTCCTGTGCTGGTGTAAGCTGTACCTACACTAGGAGGGGTTCCCAGTACAACTACAGCAAGAGACCTTTTCTAGTGTAGACTAGCCTGAGTGTTGGATTTTGTCCTGAGATACCAGACTTTATCAAGGGCATCAAACACCGACTTTCTTGTTGTCTTGCTGTGTGGTGTAAGCAGTTTTGATATGAATGTGTAACCTGCACTGGCAGTGTGTGAATCTTTGTCCACCTCTAATGGCTACTCCACTTAAGATAAGAGTCTACTACAGCCTTTGGCTAATCTTTAGCTCAAATCGTAGAGGCTCACGCTTTAGCCTTCAAGGCCTGATGTTCAAATCTGTCTGATGACCCAATGTGAGTCAGTAAAGACACGCACAGTGATAACAAAGGGTGAGCTACCTACTAGGTAAAGATAAGTCTCTCTGGGCCTGACTTCATTATAATGGACACACCACTCATACTTTCTTCTTACAACGGCCTTTGGCATCCAGCATCTCTTCTCGTCAGGCAATGTGGAGCCTATGTGCATGAGAGAAGAGAGGGTCAAAGTCAATTGTAAAGATTAAAGTTTGCTCCAAAATTTGCCTAGCAAATCTAGTTTTCAATTCTCTGTCTGCTGTATGTATTTCAGTTCGTGTGAACATCAAAGAAGGTAGGATATCATTTCTGGATATAAAGATGGTTCCTATCAAGAAAACACTCCTCTCTGTAGTTCACAGTGGGAGGGATAAGCCTGTCTAATTTGCTAGTAGGGAAATATAATGAAAAGTAGATACATTATTTTATAGCTCAATAATGCTACATGGTACAGAAAGATCTTGGGCACTCAGTTTTCACCAATGACCCTCACAAGACTGGCAAGTCCCAGGAGGTACCTGAAACAGTCAATGAATTCAGCTTGTAGTAGCTTGTTTTTACGGCATATTATCAACCATCTCATGCACCTATCCAGTTTTGCAATGCTATATCTGGAGGCATAGTTCAATGTGCTACATGAGAAGTACAGATACTGAATCTGCCATGCCCTCTGCTGGATTCAAAGCAGCAGCACTAGAGTCAATGCCAGACCACAGGGGTTTGCCCTGTGTGTCCCATAAGCTGATGAATGTGCCAAATAAAAGGCAACTTGGTGAGCCTTTCAAAGATCATTTAGGTTCCTGCTGCCATCACTGGTCCAGGCTGTCAGATCAGTGAATGTTTTCTTTCAGCACCTCTCATTTTCCCTAGGCAGTGTTTGTAAAGCCCAAATTTTCACATGTGGGTGCTTAAAGTCAGGCAGCTAAATGGTTATGTACGTGCATTGTAGTAGCGTTAGGGGCCCCAG
Source organism: Terrapene triunguis (assembly GCF_002925995.2). Classification (NCBI taxonomy): domain Eukaryota; kingdom Metazoa; phylum Chordata; order Testudines; family Emydidae; genus Terrapene; species Terrapene triunguis. The sequence goes on along the minus strand of NW_020664488.1, from coordinate 358,419 downwards.
TCAGAGCTCAGCACTCCATTGTGCTAGGTGCTGTACAAGCACAGAGGCAGTTTTAAGTGTCTTGTGATGGAAACCAGGCCAGGGTCCAGCAGGCCCCTGGGCTTGTGTGGAGCTCACTGTAGGCTCAGGGCCTAAGTCAGGCAGGGAGGAGGCTCTTTGCCTTCCAAGATAGGAGGCAGGCAGCCTGCCCCGCCTAGGTGATGTTTGGTAGGTTGCTGATTGGAAAGGGAGATCCTCCAGCTGAGCTCATTGAGGCAAGTAGCTAAAGAGAAAGGGTCCAAGTGTCCTTTCTCGAAGCCCCAGGAGTTTCCCTCAATCTGAAGATCCAGGTACCTCCCTGAGCAGGTAGTATGAAGACTTTATGAAGAGACTATACTTGTCTTTCTACCCTCCTCTTGAGAATGGATAATGACAGCAGGAGACTGCCGGGTACAAAGAGCCTAGGGACTGGCCTGCCTGGCCCTTATGGGAAGACTGGCCTTCTTCCCACATCCCCTCTAACCTATGAGGGTCTGGGTTGCTCCTGACTGGAGTGAGGCTGCCAGACTGTGGCAGTGATGCCAAGCTGAAGCTCTCTGTCAGCTGGTCAAAGCAGGGAGGCTCCATGCAGAGAGGTGTGTGTCTTTTGTTGTCCATTTTTCCCCCCCACCCGGCCACTTCATTTTTTTCACCTATGCCTGATGCTAAGATCAGGCCACCTTCACACACTTCTAACTACAGGTGGCCTGACTTCCAGAGGGGCCGAGTACCTACAACTTCTGCTTGTCAGTAGCAGCACAGTGCCTTTGTGAAAATCTGCTTTCTTTTATTTAGACACTTGTTTTAAAATGTCAGCCCCAGCTATTGAATAAGTGGTATGACATAAACAGAGAGAGAGAGACGCCAGCCTGCACAGCTTATAAGCAGCATAGCCAGAACTGTGGGCATGATACTGAAAGTCATTCTTGGGCTGGGAAGAGAATCAGTGCCCCACCCTCCTGAGACTAACACGGGTGTCTGGGAGCACATTGGAAGTGCCCTGGGCTATTATGAAGCAGGAGGAGTCATTTGGTATTGGGCTCCATGCGGATCATCTCTCCCTTTGAGGAATCACACTTGAAACTGTTGTGTATGGTTCAGACAAACTTATTTTACAGTGTGTTTAGCAGCTGGTTATCAGGCAACCACACACCTGCCATGGGAATAATGGTGTAGATAGATCCAGGGACTCGCAGTCATTTTAGACAATTCTGAAGTTCTCCTGACTGGAAACCTTTGCAGCACTGATCAGAACAAGGTCCTTGTTGGTGTTTTTTGTCTGCTGCCAAACAAGTGTGTGTGTGTGTGTGTAAGAGTGAGAGACTGTTTGTTTAACTTTCAAGCTCATGTAGAGGGGGAGAAGACTGATTCCTATGCCTGACCCTTTAGCCTGCTCAAAGGGGATGCCGGGGTAGGGCAGGCACATGTTGAGGCATGCTGAAGAAGGGAAGGGGGATGGAGAAGGGAGGATGGGGCCAGAGTGGTGCACCCTGGTGTGACACTCTGCAGCCCATATTCACCATGGTGATATAATTAGGATATGTTTTGTACAAAGTATACTTTGTGAGGTATCATTATAAGACTTAATCTGTTGAACATTAATATCCTGTTAAATTGTATGTGCTCTCATTGTATATGAAGTTATGGAGTTTGGCTATGTATGTGCTACTGAAACATGTTATGAGGTTGGGAACACCCACAAGCAGTCTTTCAGGTACATCAGTGAAAAGGCCAAACAATGTTGATGTCTTATTCAGGAAATGCACACAATCACAAGGATTACCCCAGGAACTGGGTACAATAGAAACCTCTCAGAGAGAACACTACACAATGGGGATTGTCTGACCCAGCTCACAGTAAAAGAGCTTTCCAGCAAGTTGGAAGAAGATCATGACTGGACCTCACTCTCACTACAACACAACACCTGAAAAGACCACAGCGAAAAAAGACTGAAGTGTCAGGCGGGAAGTGCTGGTCCCAGGCAGGAAAGAAGGGAGCCTGCCTGTGTACGCAAAAGCTAACCTGCTTGTACTGTCTAACTGGTGAGACACTGCTTGATTTAACTGCCAACTAGCACACCAGGCTTAGATTGCGTTTTTGTTTTATTTCTTATGGTAATTTACTTTGATCTGTTTGCTATCACTTGTAATCACTTAAACTATATTTCTGTAGTTAATAAATCTGTTTTTTTTTTTTTTTTTTTTTTTTTTATTTAAATATGTTTTGTTTAAATGAGGGGGGGGGGGGGGGGAAATCTCAGCTCAAGAACAAGAGTTGGTGCACATCCACTTACCTTCATAGAAGTGGTGGACCAGGTAATAAATTCATATTGGTCAGGTTTTTGACCAGGGCAGGATGGTATAGCTCTGGGGTCCTAGGCTGGGGAGCAGGGGGGTATTTTGGCTGTAGCCTCTCTATTGTGGGTTCATGAGTGGCTGGCCAGAGCATTCATGAACACAGCTGGGTGTGGTCCCTGCCTGTGATGTTGGTGTAAGGGTATGTCTACACTACGAAATTAGGTCGAATTTATAGAAGCCAGTTTTATAGATATTGGTTTTATACAGTCGATTGTGTGTGTCCCCACATAAAATGTGTAGAGGCCTGTAGGGGCAGTGTGCTGGGAGGGCAGCTGAGCCCCGAGCCCTGAGTAGGGGGCGGAGCTTGGCTGATTAGGGGGCCTATAAAAGCGGCCACCCAGCCAGGCAGCAGCACAGGAGCCGGCAAACAGGGCTGCTAACAGGGGAGTTTGAGTGGGAGTTTACAGGGGGAGGTGGAAGGGGAGGCAGGAGGGCGCGGTGTCCCGTGTGCTGTGTTTCCCCAGGTGCAGTGGGCAGAGACTACAGCAGCCATGAGCCAAGCAGCGGGGGGACACAATGCAGATGATTGCATGTGGCAGCTGCAGTATGTACATGGTCCTAGCGGGGGTGCCTGACCAGAGATATGTCTGCATGAAGTGCCGCCTAATAGAGCTGCTGGAAGAAAAGATCCGAGGGTTGGAGATGCAGGTAGATACCCTGGTAGAGTTTAGAAGGGGGTTCGAGCAGCTAATGGAGCAAAGGCAAGGAGGGGCTGAAGGGGAATGCTCAGAGGTACAGGTGGAAGCAGGGGCTAAGGCCTGTGAGGGGGGAATGCCGGGGTGAGAACAAGGGCAGTGGAAGCATGTGACCATGAGAAGCAGGCCAAGGAAAAGGAGGGCCAGTGAAGGAGAAATAGAGCTCAGGAACAGGTTTGGGTGTTTGGATAACGAGGAAGGGGTGCAGCAGGTGGTAACTGAAGGTGGGAGGGTGAGGAAGAAGAGAAGAGCGGCTAGTCCCATAGAAAGAGAGGAGGAGTTGATGGAGACAGCACCAAATCTGGGCCCCGGGAGGACACAGGATGGCATAAGGGGGATTATAAGGGAAAATAGGAACGGACAGGGGTTGCAACTAGAGGGAACAGGGGATAGATTAGTAGATCGCACTGTCACCAGGCAAAGGCAGGTTTATGTGATTGGACACTCCTTACTGAGGAGGTTAGACAGGCCTGTGACCAGGGCGGACCCAGAGAACAGAAGGGTGTGCTGTCTACCGGGCGCTAAGATATGGGATGTGGACCTGCGGTTGAAAAGGATCCTAAAAGGAGCAGGTAAGAACCCCTTGATCATCCTTCACGTAGGAACGAATGACACGGCTAGGTTCTCGCTAGAGAGAATCAAGGGAGATTATGCCAGGCTGGGGAGGACGCTTAAGGAAATCGAGGCTCAGATCATCTTCAGTGGGATTCTGCCTGTTCCTAGAGAAGGGCAGCAAAGGGCTGACAGGATTGTGATGATAAATAGTTGGCTACGGGAGTGGTGCTATAAGGATGGCTTTGGGATGTATGGCCACTGGGAGGCTTTTGGGGACAGACAACTGTTCTCACGGGATGGACTTCACCTAAGTAGGGAAGGAAATAGACTTCTGGGAGGGAGGCTGGCTCATCTCATCAAAAGAGCTTTAAACTAGGAATTTGGGGGAGACGGTTGGGAGATGTCCAGTTAAGCTCCACTCCAGATTACAATATTGAGAAGGAGGGTGATGAGATAAGAACGGATATAGCCGGGGGGAAGAGATTGGACATGAGGAGGGGGGGGATGGATACTAGACTAATAGGTCATACTGGCGGTACGGTGTCCGTACCAAATTGGATAACTAATGTGAGAGAGGCTAAACGGCATAAATTAAGATGTTTATACACCAATGCGAGAAGCCTAGGTAACAAAATGGAGGAATTGGAGCTCCTGGTCCAAGAAATGAAACCGGATATCGTAGGAATAACCGAAACGTGGTGGAACGGTAGTCATGACTGGAATACAGGTATAGAAGGGTATGTGCTGTTTAGGAACGACCGGAATAAAGGTAAAGGTGGGGGAGTAGCATTGTATGTCAATAATGAGGTAAACTGTAAAGAAATAATAAGTGATGGAATGGATAAGACAGAGTCTGTCTGGGCAATACTCACATTGGGTAAAAAACTACTAGAGCCTCCCCTGGGATAGTGCTTGGGGTGTGCTATAGACCGCCGGGATCTACCCTGGATATGGACAGAGAACTATTTAATGTTTTTAAGGAAGTAAATACTAATAGGAACTGTGTAATCATGGGAGACTTTAACTTCCCGGATATAGATTGGGGAACAAATGCTAGTAACAATAATAGAGCTCAGATTTTCCTAGATGTGCTAGCTGATGAATTCCTTCATCAAGTAGTTGCTGAACCGATGAGGGGGGATGCCATTTTAGATTTGGTTTTGGTGAGTAGTGAGGACCTCGTTGAGGAAATGGTTGTAGGGGACAACCTTGGCTCAAGTGATCATGAGCTAATTCGGTTTAAACTAAATGGAAGGGTTAACAGAATTAAATCGGAGACTAGGGTTTACGATTTCAAAAGGGCTAACTTTAATAAATTAAGGTGACTAGTTAGGGAAGTGGATTGGACTAACATATTTATGGATCTAAAGGCGGAAGGCGCCTGGAATTATTTCAAGTTGAAGTTGCAGGAGCTGTCAGAGGCCTGTATCCCGAGAAAGGGAAAACGGTTCGTAGGCAGGAGATTTAGACCGAGCTGGATGAGCGAGCATCTCAGAGGGGTGATTAAGAAAAAACAGAAAGCGTACAAAGAGTGGAAGAGGGGAGGGATCGGCAAAGAAACCTACCTTATTGAGGTCAGAGCATGTAGAGATGGAGTGAGAAAGGCCAAAAGCCGTGTAGAGTTGGACCTTGCGAGGGGAATTAAAACCAATAGCAAGAGGTTTTATAGCCATATAAATAGGAAGAAAACAAAGAAAGAAGAAGTAGGACTGCTGAAGACTGTAGATGGAGTGGAGATTAAGGATAATCTAGGCATGGCACAATATCTAAACGAATATTTTGCATCGGTCTTTAATGAGGCTAATGAAGGGTTTAGGAATAGAGGCAGCGTGACAGAGGGGAATAAAGGAGGGGGGGTTGACATTACAGTATCCGAGGTAGAAGCCAAACTCGAACAGCTGAACGGGACTAAATCGGGCGGACCGGATGATCTTCATCCGAGAATATTAAAGGAACTGGCGCGAGAAATTGCAAGCCCGTTAGCGATAATTTTTAATGAATCTGTAAACTCGGGGGTGGTACCGTTGGACTAGAGAATAGCTAATGTGGTTCCTATTTTCAAGAAGGGGGGGAAAAAGTGACCCGGGTAACTACAGGCCTGTTAGTTTAACATCTGTAATATGCAAGGTCTTGGAAAAAATTTTGAAGGAGAAAGTAGTTAAGGACCTTGAGGTCAATGGCAATTGGGACAAATTACAACATGGTTTTACAAAAGGCAGATCGTGCCAAACCAACCTGATCTCCTTCTTTGAGAAAGTAACAGATTTTTTAGATAAAGGAAATGCGGTGGATCTAATATACCTCGATTTCAGTAAAGCGTTTGATACGGTACCGCATGAGGAATTATTGCGTAAATTGGAAAAGATGGGGATCGATATGAAAATCCAGAGGTGGATAAAGAACTGGTTAAAGGGGAGACTGCAGCAGGTCGTACTGAAAGGAGAACTGTCAGGTTGGAGGGAGGTTACCAGTGGAGTTCCTCAAGGTTCGGTTTTGGGTCCGATTTTATTTAATCTATTTATTACTGACCTCGGAACTGAATGTAGAAGTGGGCTGATAAAGTTTGCGGATGACACAAAGTTGGGAGGTATTGCCAATTCGGAGAAGGATCGGGATATTCTGCAGGGAGACTTGGATGACCTTGTAAACTGGAGTAATAGTAATAGGATGAAATTTAATAGTGAGAAGTGTAAGGTGATGCATTTAGGGATGACTAACAAGAATTTTAGTTATAAGCTGGGGACGCATCGGTTGGAAGTAACGGAGGAGGAGAAGGACCTCGGAGTCCTGGTTGATGGCAGGATGACTATGAGTCGGCAATGTGACGTGGCCGTGAAAAAAGCTAATGCGGTCTTGGGATGCATTAGGCGAGGTATTTCTAGTAGGGATAAGGAGGTGCTGTTTCCGTTATACAAGGCACTGGTGAGACCTCATTTGGAGTACTGTGTGCAGTTCTGGTCTCCCATGTTTAAAAAGGATGAACTCAAACTGGAACGGGTACAGAGAAGGGCCACTAGGATGATCCGAGGAATGGAAAACCTGTCGTATGAAAGGAGACTCGGAGTTCGGTTTGTTTACCCTAACCAAAAGAAGGCTGAGGGGGGATATGATTGCTCTCTTTAAATATATCAGAGGGATAAATACCAGGGAGGGAGAGGAATTATTTCAGCTCAGTACTAATGTGGACACGAGAACAAATGGATATAAACTGGCCGTCGAAGTTTAGGCTTGAAATTAGACGACGGTTTCTAGCCGTCAGAGGGGTGAAGTTCTGGAACAGCCTTCTGAGGGAAACAGTGGGGGCGAAAGACCTCTCTGGCTTTAAGATTAAGCTTGATAAGTTTATGGAGGGGATGGTTTGATGGGATAACGTGATTTTAGTCAATAGGTCAATAACGTGCCATCGCAGGTAATTAGTATCAATGGTCAATGCGGGTCTGGCTGGAGAATCTTGCCCACATGCTCGGGGTTCTGCTGATCGCCATATTTGGGGTCGGGAAGGAATTTTCCTCCAGGGTAAATTGGCGGAGGCCCTGGAGGTTTTTCGCCTTCCTCTGCAGCATGGGGCAGGGGTCGCTTGCTGGAGGATTCTCTGCGACTTGAAGTCTTTAAATCATGATTTGGGGACTTCAACAGCTGAGTCAAGGGAGAGAATTATTCCAGGAGTGGGTGGGTCCGCTTTTGTGGCCTGCATCATGCGGGAGGTCAGACTAGATGATCATAATGGTCCCTTCTGACCTTAAAGTCTATGAGTCTATAAAACGCTCTAAGTGCATGAAGTCGGCGGACCGCGTCCACAGTACCAAGGCTAGCGTCGACTTCCGGAGCATTGCACTGTGGGTTGCTATCCCACAGTTCCCGCAGTCTCTGCTGCTCATTGGAATTCTGGGTTGAGATCCCAATGCCTGATGATGCAAAACAGTGTCGCGGGGGGGTCTGGGTACATGTCGTCAGGCCCCTCCCCCCCGTCAGAGCAACGGCAGACTATCGATTCGCGCCTTTTTACCTGGGTTACCTGTGCAGACAACATACCACAGCAAGCATGGAACCCGCTCAGCTCACCGTCACCAGGTGTCATCTGGGTGCCGGCAGACGTGGTACTGCATTGCTACACAGCAGCAGCCCCTTGCCTTTTGGCAGTAGATGGTGTATTATGACTGGTATCTGTCGTCGTCATACTCCAGTTCAATCAGAGGCACCTGGGCAGACATGCTTTGTCTCCTGGAGACTCAGTCCTGCCGGCAGTCCTATTGAACCGTCTTGACGATGATGGCTAGCAGTCATAGTACAAAAACAACAAGGAGTCTGGTGGCACCTTAAAGACTAACAGATTTATTTGGGCATAAGCTTTCGTGGGTAAAAACCTCACTTCTTCGGATGTACAGTATCTTCTGCCAAGCACCCAGAAGATGCCAAGGGCTATCAGTCATACTGCACTGTCTTTTTTCAGACCAGACGCCATAGCACTGGGATCATGGAGCCCGCTCAGATCACCGCGGCAACTATGAGCACTGTGAAGACCACGCACACTGTCCTGGAGTATATGCAGAGCCAGGACATGCCAAAGCAAAACCAGGACCAGCCGAGGAGGCGATTGCAGCGCGGCGATGAGAGTGATGAGGAAATTGACATGGACATAGACCTCTCACAAAGTACGGGCCCCAGCAATGTGCAAATCATGGTGTTACTGGGGCAGGTTCATGCCGTGGAACGCCGATTCTGGGCCCGGGAAACAAGCACAGACTGGTGGGACCGCATCGTGTTGCAGATGTGGGACGATTCCCAGTGGCTGCGAAACTTTCGCATGCGTAAGGGCACTTTCATGGAACTTTGACTTGCTTTCCCCTGCCCTGAAGTGCCAGAATACCAGGATGAGAGCAGCCCTCACAGTTGAGAAGCGAGTGGCGATAGCCCTGTGGAAGCTTGCAACGCCAGACAGCTACCGGTCAGTCGGGAATCAATTTGGAGTGGGCAAATCTACTGTGGGGGCTGCTGTGATCCAAGTTGCCAGGGCAATCAAAGACCTGGTGATATCAAGGATAGTGACTCTGGGAAACGTGCAGGTCATAGTGGATGGCTTTGCTGCAATGGGATTCCCAAACTGTGGTGGGGCGATAGACGGAACCCATATCCCTATCTTGGCACCGGAGCACCAGGGTGCTCCTTATCTGAGAGGGGACATGATAGCAATTTTAGGTATCTAAAAGGGTGTCATAAGGAGGAGGGAGAAAACTTGTTCACCTTAGCCTCTAAGGATAGAGGAAGCAATGGGCTTAAACTGCAGCAAGGGAGGTTTAGGTTGGACATTAAGAAAAAGTTCCTAACTGTCAGGGTGGTTAAACACTGGAATAAATTGCCTAGGGAGGTTGTGGAATCTCCATCTCTGGCGATATTTAAGAGTAGGTTAGATAAATGTCTATCAGGGATGGTCTAGACAGTATTTGGTCCTGCCATAAGGGCAGGGGACTGGACTCGATGACCTCTCGAGGTCCCTTCCAGTCCTAGAATCTATGAATCTATAGCCTTCGGGACGGAGGAGGGAGGCTTGAAAAATTTGCAGCTGTGGGAGGGAGGGAAAAAAGGGAGAGAAGTATTTAAAAAGATACATTTTACAGAACAATGCTTATACTCTTTCATGGTGAACAACACTATTCACATTACATAGCACATGTGATTTCGGTACAAGGTCGCATTTTGCATCTTAATATTGAGTGGCTGCGGCTTTGGTGTTAGAGAGCACAGATGCAGGTCCGGGCAACAGAATTCGGCTTGCATGTGGCCATGGTAAGCCATTGTCTTCCGGCTTCTGCAGCTTTCCTACAAGCAGCGCCCTCCTTTCCCACATACCAAGCAAAGCCCGTTGAATGCTGCGGTTTTCCTGTTAACGTGCAGCAGCAGAAACCAAACTAACCCCCCCCCCATCCAATTCTCTGGGATGATCGCTTTATCCCTTCCCCCACCACGTGGCTGGTATCAGGGAAGATTCCTCTCCTCCCCCCCCCCACACCCGTTTGGCTAACTGCAGGGAAGGATTTCTTTTCAGCCACAGGCAAACAGCCCAGTAGGAACGGCCACCTCTGTCCCCTTAATTAAATTCCCGTATTTCAACCAGGTTACCATGAATGATATCACTCTCCTGTGGATAACACAGCGAGATAAAGAACAGATGTTGCTTGAATGCCAGCAAACACCGGGACCACACGCTGCCAGACTTTGTCATGCAATGATACCAGATTACTTGCTACTAGCATGGCGTGGTCAAGTGTCCTACCATGGAGGACGGAATAAGGCTGCACTGCCAAGAAACCTTGTGGAAAGGTTTTTGGAGTACCTCCAGGAGAGCTTCATGGAGATGTCCCTGGAGGATTTCCGCTCCATCCCCAGACACGTTAACAGACTTTTCCAGTAGCTGCACTGGCCGCAAATGCATCCCAAGTCCTCAGGGCAAATTAATCATTAAAAAACGCTTGCTTTAAAACCATGTTTTATATTTACAAAGGTACACTCACCGGAGGTCCCTTCCATGGCCTCATTGTCTGGGGGTTGGGAGGGTTCTTCAGTCAGGCTGAGAAAAAGATCCTGGCTGTTGGGGAGAACAGAGTGCTGTATGCTCTCCGGAAGCTTGTCGTCATCCTCCTCCTCATCATCTTCCCTGTTCGCAGAATCCTCAGGCATGGCTGAAATTACCCCCGCCTCAGAATCCACGGTCAGAGGTGGGGTAGTGGTGGCAGCCCCCCTACAATTGCATGCAGCTCAGCGTAGAAGCGGCATGTCTGCGGCTCTGACCCAGAGCGACCGTTTGCCTCCTTTGTTTTTTGATAGGCTTGTCTGAGCTCCTTGACTTTCACGCGGCACTGTAGTGAGTCCCTATTGTGGCCTCTCTCCATCATGCCCTTGGAGATTTTTTCAAATGTTTTGGCATTTCGTCTTTTGGAACGTAGTTCTGCTAGCACGGAATCCTCTCCCTATATAGCAATCAGATCCAGTACCTCCTGTACGGTCCATGCTGGTGCTCTTTTTCGATTCTCGGACTGCATGGTTACCTGTGCTGATGAGCTCTGCATGGTCACCTGTGCTCTGCACGCTGGGCAAACAGGAAATGTAATTCAAAAGTTCATGGGGCTTTTCCTGTCTACCTGGCCAGTGCATCCGAGTTCAGATTGCTGTCCAGAGAGGTCACAATGGTGCACTGTGGGATAGCTCCTGGAGGCCAATACTGTTGAATTGGGGCCACACTAACCCTAATTCGAAATGGCAATACCGATTTCAGCGCTACTCCCCTCGTCGGGGAGGAGTACAGATATCGATATTAAGAGCCCTTTATATCGAAGTAAAGGGCTTCGTTGTGTACACGGGTGCAGGATTAATTCGGTTTAACGCTGCTACATTTGAGATAAACTCCTAGTGTAGACCAGGCCTAAGTTACCAACCACAACCCAGGGATAAGCCTGACCCTGAGACAATCTTCTAGCTCCATTCTCCAGCTGAATGAAAAGCAAAACATCAACTGCACAAGAGAGAAATATGGTGAGAAATATTATACCTTAACTGCAAGTGCCACAGACAAGAACTGATTTACATGGAAGTCTCAGGGCCGCAACATCCCCTCTGCTCTGTTAGTACAAAGGAGTGCAAAGGCAGCTTTCCTGGCTACTCAGGATTTCCGGAGGTAGCCCAGGGATGCCCCTTGCAGAGACTTTGGAGTGGTGTTATGCTGGATCCAAGTGACCCCTCAGTGTGAAGGGTGGGGTGTGGCGAGGGGAAAAGTATTTCTACTCTCCAGCTACTGGAACAGACCACTGGGGCCTCAGGCAGCTGGGTGTAAATTAGAGCAGCACTCAGCAACTCCCAATCTTGTTGTACAGAGATGAAAAAATGAGGGACGTCCCTTCTAATAAGGGACTGTTGGCAACACTAGTTCTGGGTTATCCCCACTGGCAGGCCCATGGTCTCTGGTCTAAGCACAGAGAGCAGCTTGTGTTGCTGTAATATTTGTGTCCTTCTCTCTTCCCCCTCCCCCAACTCCATGTCCTGGATCAAAGTGCAATTTCAGAGCTGAATTTACAAGCCAGACTTGACACATCTATGAAGGTACCTCCATGTCCTGTGCTGGGCCCTTGCAACAGGCTCTGCCTCTCTTTAGCATGGTATGACAGAAACAAAAGGGGCAGTGGTGGTAGGCATTGCATAGGCAGCTGTGCATGGGGGCTCCCTTGGCATCTGAGTTGTCATCTGTGCCTGAGGCTGCTCATCAATGCCAAGGATGAGAGGAAAGCTTCTTGCAAAGCTGGATGACCCCCAAGGAGGAGTGCAAGTCTGAGAAGGGAGGATTTGAGAAGAGGCTTTGAGGTCAGTGGTAGGAGGGATGGATCAGAGCTGAGAGTACTTGTTCTTCAAGTAGGACTGTCGATTAATCGCAGTTAACTCAAGCGATTAACTCACAAAATTAATCGCACTTAAAAAAATTAATCGCGATTAATCACAGTTTTAATCACACTGTTAAACATTAGAATGCCAATTGAATTGTATTAAATATTTTTGGATGTTTTTCTACATTTTCAAATATATTGATTGAAGTTACAACACAGTATACAAAGTGTACAGTGCTCACTTTATATTATTTTTATTACAAATATTTACACTGTAAAAATGGCAAGGAAAATAAATAGGGACGAGGTGTGAAGTATGCTTTCATAAGTCTTGAAAGAACAACACTCCAATGTGGAAACTACAGAACCCAAACCACCAAAAAAGAAAATCAGCCTTCTGCTGGTGGCATCTGACTCTGATGATGAAAATGAACATGCGTCGGTCCGCACTGTTTTGGATTGTTATTGAGCAGAACCCATTATCAGCATGGACGCATATCCTCTGGGATGGTGGTTGAAGCATGAAGGGACATATGAATCTTTAGTGAATCTGGCACATAAATATCTTGTGATGCCAGCTACAACAGTGCCATGCAAATGCCTGTTCTCACCTTTCAGGTGATATTGCAAACAAGAAGCAGGCAGCATTATCTCTTGCAAATGTACACAAACTTGTTTGTCTGAGCCATTGGTTGAACAAGAAGTAGGACTAAGTGGACTCGCAGGCTCTAAAGTTTGACATTGTTTTATTTTTGAATGCAGGTTTTTTGTACGTAATTCTACATTCATAAGATGAACTTTCATGATAGAGATTGCACTACAATACTTGTATTAGGTGAATTGAAATATACTATTTCTTTTGTTTTTTAAAGTGCAAATATTTGTAATCAAAAATAAAGTGAGAACTGTACACTTTGTATTCTGTGTTTGTAATTGAAATAAATATATTTGAAAATGTAGAAAATATCCAAAGCTATTTAAATGGTATTCTATTATTGTTTAAGAGTGCGGATTAATTGCAATTAATTTTTAATCGCTTGACAGCCCTATCTTCAAGTGTAGAAAAGTATGAAGTGTCACCCCAGTGGAGGTTTTGATCCCACAACAGGTGGGACTGTCAGGCTCTGTAGAAGACTGGAGCCTGCCACTTATCTCCATTCCACATGGCACTTGCAACTTCTGCTTTGGCTGCTAATGGCAGCCTTGTCAAAACAAAAGCCGGATTGGAGGCCTGGTTAGGGATGTGATTGTCAGCAAACTGAGAGATCTGTGTGTAGAGCCTACATGGCAGGAATTGGGAGAGATGACACTAGATACTGTCACACAAATATTGCCAAGGGCTCTTGCATCATCTAGTGCCATCTCCTGCCCACCATTTGTGTCTGACACTTGCCCTGCTGAGTCATTTGGAATGGGATTGTTCAAGCTCTTGGCTGCATGCTCCAATTTCACAACTGGCTTCTGCAATGGGCTTAAATTGCAGCAAGGGAGGTTTATGTTGGACATTAGGAAAAACTTCCTAACTGTCAGGATGGTTAAGCACTGGAATAAATTGCCTAGGGAGGCTGTGGAATCTCCATCACTGGAGGTTTTTAAGAGCAGCTTAGACAAACACCAGTCCGGGATGGTCTAGATAATACTTAGTTCTGCCATGAAGTCCCTTCCAGTCCTGTGATTCTAATTTGCCCGCTGCTTTCTGGAAACACAAACCTGGGCCCTGCTCACTTAGGGAGTACATACAGGCCAAAGAAAGGTCTCTCCTCAAGGTCTTTCTGGCTGGTAAGTTTTGTGGGGGGGAAGTCTGTATGGTAGTGCTTTAAGAGCTGCTTTGTGGAGTACAATGGAAGAAGCTTTTCCACTGGAGTAGATTCTCCATGGAAGTGAATACAGTCCTTTCAAACTGTCTGCTGATGCAAAATAATTAAGAACCTGGTTCTGTTTTGGAGATGGAGTGATCACTTCTGAATGAGGAGGAATTTCTTGGGTAAAGAAGCATTTGTAACCTAATGATCCTGGGATATGACAGCAGGTAGGTGTAAACACTGATAAATCTCCCATTTTCCCCACTTATACAGGCAAAATGCCTATTGAGAATCAATAGTAGAGTAAGTGGTGTGGGATCCTTGGAGGCAATCACCATTGCACAAAGCACCTAGATTAATTGGGAGCTGGAGTCTCCTCTTGATTACACGTGTAGCATTGCTGACTTTGCAAGCACTTGATTACAGCTGTGTAAATGAGAGCTTGAGCCTTATTCTGACATATGTAGCCACACTAAATGAAGGCCATTTAGGTACACTTCTTCTAGTTATATACCCTGCTGCTGTATCTCTATGAATATAAATCACTAGGTTGGTACTTCTGTACACAAATCACTCAGTGGTTGAGAACCTTTTCAATTTAAATAGACTTTACTGGCAGACACTTAAGTTACCTAGACTTAAAATGTACACATTATTTTAGTTGGCATCTTTCTCTGTATTGGTAGAATTATTGCAGAAATGAATCAAGCTGAAAAATGCAGGCACTATCAGAGACAGAGTATAAGCCCCTGAGTTTCCTCTAGTCTGTAGGCTCTGTCTATAACCTTGAATGCTGTTCCCTTTGACTACTTGCTCTTGACTTGTTCATCTGAGTCACATGGTGGTAAACTTTAAAAATAATATTAAATGAGGAATAGTGAATAATGCATTTCCTATACAAATTGTTTGAATTCTTCCCTTACTTGCATTTTCATGAATACCTGGGAGTGATGTGAATAGTCAGAAGCAACAAGTAGTATGATCACACAAATAGGAGAGCCCGATTCTTTTTTATTGATGAAAATCATTTAAAAATAGAACTGGTGACCTCTGCAAGAAGCTGACAGCTAGTTTCACCGCCAGATGGCGCACTGTAAGTTACATGTGAAAACTTCTAGGCCTCGTCTATAGTCATAGTTGCACTTTAAAGCTCTTTAAAAAAACAACTTAGCTACAGAGGTGCAAAGTTCTGCCTGGATACTCTTAACTTGATTTAAATCTGTTTTGACAAATAGACTTTATTTTAAAACAAATTAAGAGTGTACAGGCAGAACTTTGTGCCTGTTTAAATATCACCTCTAGTCACAGCAACTTTTAATATAGGCAAGACCTGACTAGACCTAACATGTAGGAAGCCTCTCTTGGGCATTGTAACCTTTCTCTGATCTTTAACCTCTATCTACAATTTATACTGTACAGGTCCAGATACACACTTCCCTTTATCTGATGAATCCCTTTCCTAGGTGTGGTCTGACTACTTGCCTTGGGAGACATGAAAAATCTATGCACTGCACCAAGGGCTTGTCTAATCCAGTGCATTTTAATGACCTACATTACAGCTAAAGTTATTTTCACACCATTTTTGGAAAAATCATAGTGAAAAATAAGTACTTGGATTTTTCAAATGTGGAGACTTTTTACTTTGATCACATATAATCTGTTCTCAGTTTGCCTCCAAGAGCAATCAGAGTGGGGTATTTAATATTTTAAATTTTCCTGCCCCTTGGTGGCTGATATTCATTGGAAAGTAGAAACAGAGATCTTCTAGCTGAGCTTGAGAAGTTTATGAAGAGGGAGGTATGATGAGATTAGCAGTGGCAGATGGGCCATATGCCAGTAGCAAATATTTCCAACAGCTAGAGATGGGACACGTGATGGGGAGGGCTTTGAGTTACTACAGAGAATTCTTTCCCAGGTGTCCTTGCCAATGTGCTCAGGGTCTAACTGATTGCCATATTTGGGGTCAGGAAGGAATTTCCCCCTGGTCAGACCAGGGCCAGTGCTACCATTAAGGCAAACTAAGCGGTTGCCTAAGGCGCCAAGATTTGGGGGCGCCAAAAAGCGGTGCCCCCAATTTTTTTTACAGTGTTCCTGGGTTGGGCTGCCGGCGGCACGCTGACACATGCGGCTCAGACTCCCTCTCTCAGCGCAGCGGCCGCTCCACTTCTCCCGCCTCCCAGGCTTGTGGCACCAATCAGCTGTTTGGCGCCGCAAGCCTGGGAGGGGAGGAGAATTAGAGTGGGGGCGGCGTGCTCGGGGAGGAGGCGGAGCAGAGGTGAGCTGGGGTGGGGAGCTGCCGCACGGCTCGCCGGGGGGGGGGGGGGGGCGGCTGCGAGGGGGGGGCGCACCGCAGGGGAGGGGGGGGAGCTGCCGCAGGGCTGGGGGGGGCGCAAGGTGGAAGTTTCACCTAGGGCACGAAACTTCCTTGCACCGGCCCTGGGTCAGACTCGCAGGGGGGTTGCTTTCCTCTGCAGCATGGGGCATGGATCACTGGCTAGTTTTGAATTAGAGTAAATGGTGGAGTCTCTGTAACTTGAAGTCTTTAAATCATGATTTGAAGACTTCAGTAACTCAACCAGAAGTTAGGGGTTTGTTACAGGAGTGTGTGATGAGATTCTGTGTCCTGAAGCATGCAGGAGGCCAGATGATCATTATGGTCCCTTCTGCCCTGAGACTCAGATTCCATCTTCTTCTTAAGGCAAAGTTACAATAAAATTCTAACACACTATTTTGTACATTATTTACTACTTGTTCATGATCCAATTAATATTCAAAGAATCTGGATAGCGATCCTGGTTGCTGGGTGGGGACCCATCCTCTGAGTAAGCTGAAAAGGATGACCAAATTTCTAGCTACGTAGCCTCTCTTTGGTGCTTCTCTTGTGTGCATACTTGGTGTGAAAGCTTTTCCATTACAAGGATTGTCCATATTTTACTATGCCACAGTTCCATGAGAGGAGAAGTCACATTTTTTTCAATAGTGTGTAATACAAAGTCTTGCTAACAATACAAAACCCCTGTCATTCTGCTTAAAATGTAAATCCTTTACCGGAGCATTAAGTAAGCTAGTTTAATAGAACCTTGATAGGGAAAAACAACATAATTGCATTGAATTTTCAAACATCTAATGCAGTGGCTCTCAAACTTTTTTACTGGTGACCCCTTTCACATAGCAAGCCTCCGAGTGTGACCCCCCCCCTTATAAATTAAAAACACTTTTAAATATATTTAATACTATTATAAATGTTGGAGGCAAAGTGGGGTTTTGGGTGGAGGTTGACAGCTCGCAACCCCCCATGTAATTACCTCACGACCCCATGAGGGGTCCCGACCACCAGTTTGAGAACCCCTGATCTAATGGGGAGGAAAAGGTTTCAAATCTTGAGCTCACTACGTTTTACGGTGTCCCTCAGAGAGAAGGGAAGGATCCACTTAAATTTTTCACCTCAGTTAAAAACTGATGGCTCAAATACGTGTGAGTGCAGATGCCTCTGTTGCTTTTTAAAAAGTGCTGTTAGCTTTGACAGACATTGAACTATTTTCCCCCTAGTCAAATGCCTGACAACTAATATGACCACGAGGTGGCGGCATTGTACTGTGATATATGTGGAAGCCTTTCAGTCAGGAAACCCCAAGGGTTGCTTCTTTGATAGGGTAACCATGTTTTCCCAAAGGGAAAACAGGACACTGCAGGGGGCCAGCACAAGGCCTGAGGCCACCCTATCCTCCCCACGCATGGGACAGGCCCAAGCCCCACCTGCCCAGGGCCGGACTGAGACCCTCTTGACCCCCTGCACATGGAGCTGGCCCAAAACCCCTGCCACCTGCCTGCACAGGGCTGGCCCAGATGCAGCCACTTTCCCGAGCCCTTCATCCCACACAGGGCTGGTGTTGCCTCTCCCTCACCACACTCACACATTCCTCCATGCCTCCCTAGGGGTTGCGCCCCACTTTTTTGGCAAAACTGCATTTGTCCAGTTTGCTCTTGCCAAGTGATGATCAGCTGGCAAGAGCAAATGGGACAAATGCCCAGTTTTGCCAAAAAAGTCAGTAAGGCTGGGACAGGGCTTAAAACAGGGACTGTCCCAGCCAAAACAAGACGTATGTCACCCTATTCTGTGAGTAACCTTTACAGCTGTGAGATGACTACTCAGGAGTAAGGTTTGTAGATGAGGGGACTGAATCTCTTAAATATCCGACACTCCCTGAAATTTGGCAACGGAGCTGAGATCTGGACCAAATCTGCGGAAGTGACTTCTACTCTCAGCTGGGGTTCGATGAGCCTGTTGAATGCTTAGCTTGAGACATCTGGAGTAGGGATGGACTAACACTGAATGACTAGGCTGAACAAAGTATAAAGGAGTCTAAGCGAAGGCAAACGCCGCAGGTGGATGGATCCCTGCCCTCTGGCAGGGGGACAAGAGCAGAAAGCTGCTAAGAATAGCAATGCAGAGTGGCTATTAACTATCCGAGCATCTAAAGCAGAAGGGATTCAAGTTGTGAGAGTAACAGAATCAGGCTGAGATTCCCCCGTTCCCTCCCCAGTGGCAGCAGTGATATCTGAAACTGCACACTGGATATGAAAACGCTCGCTCTGAGTCCCCAGTGGTTGAGCTTTCTAGTTTCATAGTGTCTCTTTTTTTACAATGCTGAGGCTATAGAGTAAGTCAAGTGCTACTGAACTGGTAGCTAAAGAGAACAATTGCTGCTGTGTATGTTGGTGGAGGAGGAAAGGCTGGGTCTGGGCAATAATATCCTGCAATTTAGCAAGGTCTCTCTTTTTTTTAGGGTTACAGTCCAAAATCCGAGTGGGGGCTACCTTGGGGTGGGGTTGGTTGTTAGGCTGTTGGAGGAAGGTTGGGTATGAAGGGGGAGAAGTGGGGTTGTACCCACCACTCTCCCTGCCACAAGAAAAGCCCTGCCTGTTCACTGGACATCCAGTGTCTCCTCTCTAGAAGGCCACCAGGGCTTGCTTTGGGTTCAAAGCGACACTTTTCTGTTTTCTTTTATCTTCAGTGAAGCCAATGTTACAAGCTTTTCAGGTCTGTGGAAGCAGACCTGAAAAGCCTGGGGCACAGTTGGGGAACCATTGAAAGACTTGCCAGAAACAGCCAGGTATGGAGGAGCTTCATCACTGCCCTAAACGCCAGAGGCGTAATGGGAACATGATGAAGATAAGAAAGAGCTGTTAGGATGTTTCCTAAAGTTAAATGACCTGTTCCAAGCTTGGTGAACTGCAAAAAGTAGGTAGCCTAAATGATAGAAAGTAACACTGCTCTACAGCCAAAATGCTTCTGAAATAAATGTAGTCAA
>NW_020664488.1:314453-329311 GCF_002925995.2 Terrapene triunguis | reverse complement strand
ACAGGGTGGGTTGGATAGGGGGTGGGATGCGGGGGTGGGTTAGGGGCAGGGGGGGTCTCTGGAGGGGGCAGTCAGGGAGCAGGGGGGATTGGATGGGGCATGGGAGTCCTGGGGTCTGTCAGGGGGCGGATAGGGGTCAGGGCAGTCAGGGGACAGGGAGCAAGGAGGGTCCTGGGGGGGCAGTTAGTGGGGGGGTCCTCTGGAGGAGGTTGTCAGGGGACAAGGAGCTGGGGGGGTTGGATGAGTCAGGAGTTCTAGGGGGGCTGTCAGGAGGCAGGGGTGTGGAGAGGGGTTGGGGGAGGCAGGGAACAGGGGGGGTTGTATGGGTTGGGAGTTCTGGGGGTCCTGTCAGGGGGTGGGGAGCAGTTGGATAGGCGTGGGAGTCCCAGGGGTCTGTCTGGGGGCAGGGGTGTGGATAAGGGTTGGGATAGTCAGGGGACAGGTAGGGTCCTAGGAGGCAGTCAGGGGACAAGGAGCAGGGTGGGTTGGATAGGGGGTGGGATCCCGGGGGGTGGTTGGGGCGGGGGAGGTCTCTGGAGGGGGCAGTCAGGGAGCAGGGGGATTGGATGGGGCATGGGAGTCCCGGGGTCTGTGAGGGGGCAGGGAGCAAGGAGGGTCCTGGGGGGGCAGTTAGGGGGGGCGTCTCTGGAGGGGGTGGTCAGGGGACCAGGAGCTGGGGGGGGGTTGGATGAGTCGGGAGTTCTGGAGGGGGCCTGTCAGGAGGCATGGGTGTGGAGAGGGGTTGGGGCAGGCAGGGAGGGTTGTATGGGTCGGGAGCTTTGGGGGTCCCATCTGGGGGCGGTTGGATAGGCGTGGGAGACCCAGGGGTCTGTCTGGGGGCAGGGGTGTGAATAAGGGTCGGGACAGTTAGGGGGTAGGGTCCTAGGGGGGCAGTCAGGGGACAAGGAGCAGAGAGGCTTAGGTAGGGGGTAGAGTCCTGGGGAAGCAGTTAGGGGCAGGGGTCCCTCCTCCTTGTAACAACCTTGTATGTATTTGAAAACTGTCATCATGTCTGCCCCCCAACCCCAAAGTCTTCTCCAGACTAAACAAACCCAATTTTTTCCAATCTTCCCGCTTAGGTCATGTTTTCTAGGCCTTTCATAATTTTTGTTGTTCTCCTCTGGATTTTCTCCAGTTTGTTCACATCTTTCCTGAAATGTGGCAGCTGGAACTAAACACGATACTCCAGCTGAGGCCTGAGTAGAGCGGAAGAATTACTTCTCATGTCTTGCTTACTGCACTCCTGCTGTTGTGGGAAATTATGGAGGGGTGTAAGAATTATTGAGTGTAGATGTTGAAATTCAAAGAGTTAAAGCTTTATAACCATTAAAACACAAATTGTCCACCTCACATGTGAAAATATGCAAAGTAAACATCTTTCAGTTAGACTCTACTATGTTCTCAAGCAGCATTTTTCTTACTTTGCCTACCTGTAAATTTCAATGATTTGCAATAGAAATATTTTGGGTCAGTTTGTGTGTGTACAGTGAAATTACCACTTCAGAGGGAAAAATTTGATCTCTTCCATTGTTGTATGCATTGTTGTTGTGGCTGTGTTGGTCCCAGGCTATCAGAGAGACAAGGTGGATGAGGTCATATCTTTTATTGGACCAACTTCTGTTGGTGAGAAAGATATTCCCTCACCCACCTTGTGTTGCTTACAGTGAAACTGACATTTACCAATAACAATATAATCCTTCCAAGTCTATCTATAGTTTCACAATGTTTTCCATGCCAGGACTCCCCCTACTCAGGTTCCAGCTAAGTGGGAGGAGGTTCTTAGCTCCCATTTAGCAACATGGGCCTGCACAGAGCCTGTGCACCACGTGTGTTCTTCACAAGCTCTATTTTGAAGATTTAAGTAGTGCATAAACCTTAATAGCCCTTCTGCACAGAGGTGAACTTCACCTTCTATGAATATTGTCTTGAATACTGAATTTGTTTTGGTTGCGTTCATGTGCTCCCTCCCTCCCCCCCCCTTTTTTTTCTTAAATATTCCAGAGCACCCTGCCACTACAAACACCGAGGAGCTTCTGGGACTACCATTGGCAGTGTATCCCAGGGAGAAGGAGGGCAACCCCTGTATGCAGATACACTCCAGGGGGAGGGTAGGAAGTAGCCCAGGGACAGCTGACTGTAGTCTGGCTATGGTGCTGCCTGCTGATAGTGTTAGGGCCCTGGGCTGGGACCAGGTGGAGTTGGGTGGGCCCAGGTCCCCCTACCCCCTGTTGGGGTGGCAGCCTCCCCACCAGAGGCCAGGAGGTCTGTGCTAATCTACCATCCACTGGAGCTATAGCATGCTAGACGCTTTATTGCTCTGACCTCTCCGAGGGCAGAGCCCTCTACCCATTTGCTGCCCTGCCATGATCTGTGAGCCCAGGTCCTCAGTCCTTTGCTGCTGGCCAGATCCTGACTGCAGGCCAGAGCCCCTGACGGTTGATGCCCCACTCTGCCTAAGGGCCAGGGTGTGACGGTGCCACCCATAAGGCTTTATGGAAATATGGTTAACATAACTAGAATGTGTTTTATGCTACATATGCCATGTAACATATCCCTGTAAAGGTTATGATCTACTGAATCTATTAATCCTATTTGTAGGCATGTATCATTTTTGTATTTGAAGTTATAAATATTGGCTGCATACTTGTTTGATTCTAAGTAGGCTGTAGTGAAGCAGTTGGTCAGCTTCCGGAAAAAGACTGTTTCTTGATTGGGCACTTACTGAGAATACTTAAGCCAACAATGAACTTGGAGACACCAATCCACATTTAGGCTTTCCTAGGAATGAGGCTTGGCTGGTAAGGAACTCAGTCATGCATGGACATGTGACTTGCCCAGGGGACTCCAAAACTCCATTTTGTAGTTGGACTTTGCATAGGAGAGAGGAGGGTGTCTCCACCCACAAGAGAAAGTCTATTTAAGCTCAGGGGAGACCCCTCCATTTTGTCTTCAGCTGGCTAAAGAGAGCCTCTCCATCCCCAAAGATGGGAAGAAACTGGAATAAAGGACAGTGACTGCAAGGGGTGTGAGTGATTGCTGGACCCAGATTAAAAGGAGATTAGTCTGTAAAAGGAAGCATTCTGGAACTAGTGCTGATCTTATCTGTATTCAGTTTCTTACTGTATTAGACAGACTGGCGCCTTATTTTATTTTGCTTGGTAATTTCACTTTGTTCTGTTACTAATTGGAACCACTTAATTCCTACTTTCTGTATTTGATAAAATCACTTTTTACTTATTAATTAACTCAGAGTATGTATTACTAACTGGGGGGGGGGGCAAACAGCTGTGCATATCTCTCTATCAGTGTTATAGAGGGCGAACAAATTATGAGTTTACCCTGTATAAGCTTTATACGGGATAAATTGGATTTATTTGGGTTTAGACCCCATTGGGAGTTGAGCATCTGAGTGTTAAAGACAAGAGCACTTGTGTTAGCTGCTTTCAGGTCAGCCTACAGCTGTTAGGGGATGTGATTCAGACCTGGGTCTGGGTTTGCAGCAGGCTAGCGAGTCTGGCTCAAACCAGGCAGGTCACTTAAGTCCTAAGCTGATGGGGCAGAGGTAGTCTTGGTACATCAAGTGGCAGCTCCCAAGGGGGGGTTCTGTGATCTAACCCGTCACACAGTGTTCATAGATAAGGCTGTGAGTTTGTCATGGAGGTCACGGAAGTCATGGATTCAGTGACTTTCCGGGATCTCTGTGACTTCTGCAGTGACCAGTGCAGCTGGCCCTCCCTCAGCTCCTAGTTTATGGTCCTTATTCCTCTGTAGAGAAATAAAGTGTGCGTTGTAAATGGCTTGTCTTGTTTTTGTAAAGTCCAGCCATGTGGAAGTTTGTGTGGAAGGTTGGTTTTGTATGAGAGTCTCCAGTTTTGAGAGCTCATTCTTGATCTTCTCCTGTTTGCTGTACAGGATGCTGATCAGGTTGTTCCTCAGTTTCTTTGAGAGTGTGTGACAAAATCTCTCACCATAGTCAGTGTAGTATGTCGATTGCAATGGATTTTTTACCTTCAGTCCATTTGGTATTATGTCCATCTGTTTGCTCTTGGAGAGGAAGATAATGTCTGTCTGTGTAAGTTTTTTTCATGAAGTTGATGGATTTCCCCTAGCACCCCTCCTCTACTTGTGCTACATTGTTGAAATCCAGGTGAAATTCTTCAAGGGCCTCCTTCCCATGTGTCCATATGATGAAGATGTCATCAATTTCCACCCCACCATCAACCTCAGCCTGGACCAGTCCACACAAGAGATCCACTTCCTGGACACTATAGTGCAAATAAGTGATGGTCACATAAACACCACCCTATACCAGAAACCTACTGACCGCTATAGTTACCTACATGCTTCCAGCTTCCATTCAGGACACACCACACAATCCACTGTCTACAGCCAAGCCCTAAGATATTTGCTCCAATCCCTCAGACAGGGACAAACACCTACAAGATCTTTAGCAAGCATTCTTAAAACTACAATACCCACCTGGGGAAGTGAGGAAACAGATTGACATAGTGAGACAGGTACTCAGAAGTCACCTACTACAGAACAGGCCCAACAAGGAAAACAACAGAACACCACTGGCCATCACGTACAGCACCCAGCTAAAACATCTCTGGCACATCATCAACGATATACATCCTATCCTGGAAAACAATTCCTCACTCTCACAGACGTTGGAAGGCAGACCAGTCCTCGCTTACAGACAGCCACCTAACCTGAAGCAAATACTCACCAGCAAATACACGCCACACCACAAAAACACTAACCCAGGAACCAATCCCTGTAACAAACTCTGTTGCCTACTCTGTCCCCATATCTACTCTAGCAACACCATCATAGGACCCAACCACATCAGCCACACCATCAGGGGCTCATTCACCTGCACATCTACTAATGTGATATATGCCATCATGTGCCAGCAATGCCCCTCTGCCATGTACATTGGCCAAACCCGACAGAATCTACGTAAAAGAATAAATGGACACAAATCAGACATCAGGAATGGTAACATACAAAAGCCAGTAGGAGAACACTGCAATCTCCCTGGACATTCAATAACAGATTTAAAAGTAGCCATCCTTAAAAAAAACCCCACAGATTTCAAAGAAAAATTGCAGAGCTACAAATCACTTGCAAATTTAACACCATTAATTTGGGCTTTAATAGGGACTGGGAGTGGCTAGCTCACTACAAAAGCAATTTTCCCTCTCTTGGTATTGACACCTCCTCCTCAGTTATTGAGAGTGGACCACATCCACCCTGACTGAATTGTCCTTGTTAACAGTGGTTCTCCACTTGTAAGGTAACTCCCTTCTGTTCATGTGCCAGTAAATTTATGCCTGTAACTGTAATTTTCCTCCATGCATCTGAAGAAGTGGGTTTTTTTTACCCATGAAAGCTTATGCCCAAATAAATCTGTTAGCCTTTAAGGTGCCACCAGACTCCTTGTTGTTTTAGTGGCTGGAGTGTACTTAGATTTTCAGAAGCCTTTGACAAGGTCCCTCATGAAAAGTTCTTAAGCAAAGTAAGTTGTCATGGGATAAGAGGGAAGGTCTTCTCATGGATTAGTAACTGGTTAAAAGATAGGAAACAAAGCGTAGGACTAAATGGTCAGTTTTCAGAATGGAGAGAGGTAAATAGTGGTGCCCCCCAGGGGTCTGTACTGGGACCAGGGCTGTTCAACTTATTCATAAATCATCTGGAAAAAGGGGTAAACAGTAAGGTGGCAAAAATTGCAGATGATACAAAACTACTTAAGATAGTTAAGTCCAAAGCAGACTGTGAAGAGCTACAAAGGGATTTCACAAAACTGAGTAATTGGGCAACAAAATGGCAGATGAAATTCAATATTGATAAATGCAAAGTAATGCACATTGGAAAACATAATCCCAACTATACATATAAAATGATGGGGATACATTAGCTGTTACCACTCAAGAAAGATCTTGGAGTCATTGTGGATATGTCCCTGAAAACATCCACT
The DNA here is from genome assembly GCF_002925995.2 of Terrapene triunguis. Taxonomy (NCBI): domain Eukaryota; kingdom Metazoa; phylum Chordata; order Testudines; family Emydidae; genus Terrapene; species Terrapene triunguis. The sequence goes on along the minus strand of NW_020664488.1, from coordinate 323,331 downwards.
CCATGTGCAGCAGCAGTCAACAGAATGTTGGGAATCATTAGGAAAGAGATAAATAATAAGACAGAAAATATCATATTGCCTCTATACAAATCAATGTTATGTCCACATCTTGAATACTGCACACAGATGTGGTTACCCTATCTCAAAAAAGATGAATTGGCAAAGGTTCAGAAAAGGGCAACACAAATTATTAGGGGTATGGAACAGCTTCCGTATGAGGAGAGATTTAAAAGATTGGAACTTTTCTGACTAAGGGGGGAATATGATAAAGATCTATAAAATCATGACTAGTGTGGAGAAAGTAAAGAAGGAAGTGTTATTTACTGCTTCTCAAGAACTAGGGGTCACCAAACAAAATAAATAGGCATCAGGTTTAAAACAAACAAAAGGAAGTATTTCTTCACACAACACGCAGCCAACCTGTGGAATTCTTTGCGAGCAGATGTTTTAAAGGCCAAGACTATAATGGGATTCAAAAAGAACTGGATAAGTTCATGGAGGATAGGCCCATCAATGGCTATTAGACAGGATGGGCAGGGATGCATAACCACACTCTGAAGTGTCCCTAGCCTCTGTTTGCCGAGAGCTGGCAATGGAAGACAGGATGGATCACTTGATGTTTACCTGTTCTGTTCATTCCCTCTGAAGCACCTGGCATTGCCACTTTTAGAAGACAGGATACTGGGCTAGATGGACCATTGGTCTGACTCAATATGGCCATTCTTATGTTCTCAGAGAGGAACACAGGAATTGCCAGACTGACTCAGAGTCAAGTCACACAATACTGTCTCTGACAGCAACCAGTAACAGATGTCTCAGAGGTAGGTGTAAGAACCTCATAATTGATAGATGTTGGTAGGTAAATCTGTCCCTTCCACATTAGATCCCATATTGATCCCTTGGAGTTTGACTTAAACCTGGAGCCATGAGATTTAACATCCCTTCCAAAAATGTTTGTGAGCACCAACTATTGTAACTCTGGATATTCTTGTTATCCATACACATGTCCAATCCCTCTTTGGATCTTGCTAATATTTTTGCCTTAGTGGCACCAGTGGCAATGACTTCCACAGTCTAATTACACATTTTGCAAAGACATATTCCTTTGACCCTTTTGGAATTTCCCACCTTTTAGCTTCTTTGAATGGCTCCTTGGTTCTTGTATTATGAGACAGAGAGAACGGAAATTCCTGCTCTACCGTCTCTAAACCAGTCATTATTTTATACACTTTTATCATCATGTCCCCTCTTATTCATCTCCTTCCTAGGGTTAACAATCCCAGTCTTTATGAGAAGTTTTCCATATCCCTAATCATTCTTGCCACCTGCCTCTGAACTCATTCTAATTCTGCAATATCCTTTTTGAGATGGAGTGACCAATGAGGCACACAATATTCCAGATGCTGCTGCACCATTGATTTATTTAAAGGCATTATAATAGTCTCTGATTCTCTATTACGTTCTTCATGCAACTTAACATTGGTAGTTTTTTTGACTGACCCTGCAGAGGTCTTGATCACTCTGTCCACAATGACACCCCCATCCTTGTTCTGACCTGATGCAGTTGATTTGGAATGCTGTGTGGTGTACGAGTAGTTTAATTTTCCCCCTCCCACCTGTATTACTCTGCATTTAACATTGAACTTCATTTGCCATTGTGTTTCCCATTGACCTCACTTAGGTCCCTCTGAAGTTCTTCACAGTCCTCTCTGGATTTGACTAACTTAAATAGCTCAGCATTATCTATGGATCTTGCTACTTTGCTGTACACACCTTTAGTACAGAACCTTGAGGCACTCTTCATCTTAATCTTTTACCACAATGAAGGTTGGCCATTTAATCTGACTCTTTGCTGTCCACTGCCTAGCCAGTTTTTGATCCATGAAAATACTTTGCCTCTCAGCCCACCATTACTTAGTGTCAGTGACCAGAATGTGTGCAGTCAGGCCTAATGGATAGAGCATGTGTCAGGTACTCACGAATCAGAACGGAGGGTCAGTGCTGGAGGCAGAAGTCAGGACTCACAACAGAGGCTCAGAAGTGGAGTAAGACCTGATGCCTGAGCCAAGGGGTAGAACCGAAATCAGAAGTCAGGAATTGGAGCTGAGGGTCAGACCCAGGTTACATAGAGCGAGGCAAGGCAGGGACATGGCTGGGAACAAGCAGGCATGGACAAATGCTTAGAGCAGCCAGCACCATGCTGCTGGTCTTAACAGCAGGCCTGTTGATCTCTTCAGCCAATCAGGCAGTTTGGGCAATCAGCTGGCTGAACTGGGGCCCCGCTGCACTTGTTAGAGTGCCTGAGGGTTAAGCTAGCTCAGGGGAGGGCAAACTACAGCCCATGGGCTGGATCCGGCACATCAGGGCTTTCAATCTGGCCCGTGGGATTGACAACCCTGTGGCGCAGCGGGGCTAAGGCAGGCTCCCTGCCTGGCCTAGCCCCACGCCACTCCTGGAAGCAGCCAGCACCATGTCCCTGCGGCCCTGGGGGGATGGGGGCAGAGGGCTCCGTGCGCCGCCCTCGCCTGCAGGCACTGCCCCCCGCAGCTCCCATTGGCTGGGAACGGGGAACTGCGGCCAATGGGAGCTTTGGGGGTGGTACCCAGAGGCGAGAGTAGCTCATGGCAGAACCACCTACCCCACCCGACCCCCAGGAGCCACTGCCAGACATGCTGACCACTTCCGGGAGAGGCGCAGGGCCAGGGCAGGCAGGGAGTCTGCCTTAGCCCTGCTGCCACCCCGGGGCCACTCCAGGTAAGCAGCGCTGGGCCGAAGCCAGCACCCCTACTGCACCCCGACCCCCTGCCCTGAGCCCCCTAACCTCTTGCCTTGAGCCCCCACCAAACCCCACATCCCTTATGCACCCCAACCCCCTGCCCTGAGCCCCCTCCTGCACCCCTCACTCTTGCCCTGAGCCCCTTCCTGCACACTGCACCCCCCCACACACACAGCACACTCCCTCCTGTACTACAACCCTCTGCCCCAGCCCTACATTCATGGCCCTGCATATAATTTCCCCATCCAGCTGTGGTCCTCGGGCCAAAAAGTTTGCCCACCCCTCAGCTAGCTGGTAAGCAGGCTAGCTGTGGGTCCTTACTCTTGACACTTAAGTACTTTAGTAGCCTCTTGATAGGGACCGTGGCAAAAGCCCATTGAAAGGCTAAATAAATTAAATGGTTCTTTTTTTTCCACATTCAACAAATTCCAATAAATAGCTCTGCAGAAGCCATGCTTGGTTAGACTCTGTCATATCACAATTTCCAGGTGTTTCAGTATACTATTTTTAACTATTGTTTCAACCACTTGTTCACCAGATACAGATGCTGGGCTTACTGCTCTGTTGTTCCCCAGCCAACCCCATGAGCCTTTTCTAAATGTAGGCACAGGAAGAAGAGAAGGGAGATTGCCATACTCCTGTGTGACATGCACGTCATAAATCTGCCTTAATCTGATTGAACAGTAGAAGAACTGGGTTTCTTATGCATCTCCATAGAGAAAAGCCAGCTGAACTGTCATGTTTGCCAGCCATTTGATTTCCACGCTCCAGCACTGCTCAGCACATCTGAGTCCCCACCTCAGTTCCTCACATACATTCTCACTCCAGACTCTGGGGATCCAGGGAGACAAAATAGGCAATAAAAGGCAAAGGGGGCTCCTGGGAGACATTGGAAGTAGGAAGGTGTGGAGGGAAAGAAAGGCACTGGGGGATTGATTGGTTAAGGGAACAAGTGAGGCTATGGAAAAGTAGGAAGTAAAGCAGGCTGCACAGGGAGCCTGCAGTATGGGGGAATGGGGCTCTCGGAGAGGGAGTCAAGACTGTATCTGCCCAGGCATTATCAGAAGAAAAAGACCCAAAAATCAGGACTGTCCCTATAAAATCAAGACATCTGGTCACCCTAGCTGCCTGATGTGCCAATAGCTTACATGCAGACTCAGGTCCCTGGCATAGGTGTACATAGACTGGGTTTTAGTTCCTCCATTGACAGAGCATGGTCCTAGAATCCCATAGGAGTTACAGGTACACTAACACCATGTATGCCCTGTACAAGGTACCTGCTCAAGCTGCACCCCACGATGCGGTCCCCTCTTTGAACACAAAGTTGCCCCACCTATGACTTCTCCTTTTATACATTGATACAAACAAGTTATATATTACACTCCAGATGGTGTTATTTACCACCCTTATATACCTGCTAGGTTGAATAAAACATCCTTATCTGTTAGGACTTACTGTGTTCTTGTAAACACATTCCTAAGAAATGGTACATAGTTACTTGAGAGATCTGTGTGTTTGTGTATCCTCCTCTCTAGTCAGGAATGTGCTTACTTGGTGTTAGCTGACTGCTGACACCTAGCCTGTTATTCTGCCAAGGCCAGGGCTACTCTGGTTCACAGTTAGTTATCCCTAGGGCTCCAGCAAGGCCTACAACCAGTAGTGCATTTGAAATCAATGGGTAATGAGTATTCAGGTAAGTTTTCTGCATTATTGGGCCCAATTTTAATCAAAATACTGTAAGATCTTCAGTGGGTACTATGGAGGCATACAGTATTTTTGCTATGGGCTAAACATTTTAAATCCAAACTACTAAAGGAGCTGTTAGTAGGAATTCTGTCTCAGCTTAACTTCTCAACACTGACTAATCACCAGTGTGACAAAGTTCCTCCTCTATCTTGGTGGGTCCTGCACTTATTGGCAGATTTTCTTGCCTCAGAGATTCACCATGTGGGTTGGGGAACAGCCCAGAGACCTTCCCCTCTGGGAGAACCCACAGTCCAGGTCAATTGGGAGGTTTGGGGGGAACCCAGGCCCACCCTCTACTCCAGGTTCCAGCCCAGGGCCCTGTGGACTGCAGCTGTCTATAGTGCCTCCTGTAACAGCTGCATGACAGCTACAACTCCCTGGGCTACTTCCCCAGGCCTCCTCCAAACACTTTCCTTATTCTCACCACAGGACCTTCCTCCTGGTGTCTGATAACACTTGTGCGCCTCAGTCCTCCAGCAGCACACCCTCTCACTCTCAACTCCTTGCACCTCTTGCTCCCAGCTCCTCACACTCACACCACAAACTGAAGTGAGCTCCTTTTAAAACCCAGGTGCCCTGATTAGCCTGCCTTAATTGATTCTAGCAGTTTCTTCTAAATTGGCTCCAGGTGTCCTAATTAGCCTGCCTGCCTTAACTGGTTCTAGCAGGTTCCTGATTACTCTAGTGCAGCCCCTGCTTTGGTCACTCAGGGAACAGAAAACTACTCATCCAGTGACCAGTATATTTGCCCTCTACCAGACTCTTGTACCCCACTGGTCTGGGTCTGTCACACCAGCTATTTGTAATAAGGGTCTCAAAAGCCATGTATACCACTGAACAAAGAGAAAACCTGGCAGACAAGGTGTAGACTAATATGGCAAGATTTGAGAGGTTATTTGAGCCAGACAGAAATCCTTCAAAGTGTGTAGTGCATACTGAGAAAGCAGGACGATCAGCGAGTTATCTTAAGTGCCTATACACAAATGCAAGAAGCCTGGGAAACAAGCAGGGAGAACTGGAAGTACTGGCACAGTCAAGGAACTATGATGTGATTGGAATAACAGAGGCTTGGTGGGATAACTCATATGACTGGAGTACTGTCATGGATGGATATAAACTGTTCAGGAAGGACAGGCAGGGCAGAAAACGTGGGGGAATTGCATTGTATGTAAGAGAGCAGTATGACTGCTCAGAGCTCCGGTATGAAACTGCAGAAAAACCTGAGAATCTCTGGATTAAGTTTAGAAGTGTGAGCAACAAGGTTGATGTTGTGGTGGGAGTCTGCTATAGACCACCAGACCAGGGGGAGGAGGTGGACGAGGCTTTCTTCTGGCAACTAACAGAAGTTACTAGATTGCAGGCCCTGGTTCTCATGGGAGACTTCAATCACCCTGATATCTGCTGGGAGAGCTATACAGCAGTGCACAGACAATCCAGGAAGTTTTTGGAAAGTGTAGGGAACAATTTCCTGGTGCAAGTGCTGGAGGAACCAACTAGGGGCAGAGCTCTTCTTGACCTGCTGCTCACAAACCGGGAAGAATTAGTAGGGGAAGCAAAAGGGGATGGGAACCTGGGAGGCAGTGACCATGAGATGGTCGAGTTCAGGATCCTGACACAAGGAAGAAAGGAGAGCAGCAGAATACGGACCCTGGACTTCAGAAAAGCAGACTTTGACTCCCTCAGGGAACTGATGGGCAGGATCCCCTGGGAGAATAACATGAGGGGGAAAGGAGTCCAGGAGAGCTGGCTGTATTTTAAAGAAGCCTTACTGAGGTTGCAGGAACAAACCATCCCAATGTGTAGAAAGAATAGTAAATATGGCAGGCGACCAGCTTGGCTTAACAGTGAAATCCTTGCTGATCTTAAATACAAAAAAGCTTACAAGAATTGAAAGATTGGACAAATGACCAGGGAGGAGTATAAAAATATTGCTCAGGCATGCAGGAGTGAAATCAGGAAGGCCAAATCACACTTGGAGTTGCAGCTAGCAAGAGATGTTAAGAGTAACAAGAAGGGTTTCTTCAGGTACATTAGCAACAAGAAGAAAGTCAAGGAAAGTGTGGGCCCCTTACTGAATGAGGGAGGCAACCTAGTGACAGCGGATGTGGAGAAAGCTAATGTACTCAATGCTTTTTTTGGCTCTGTCTTCATGAACAAGGTCAGCTCCCAGACTACTGCACTGGGTGCAGGTGACCAGCCCTCTGTGGAGAAAGAAGTTGTTCGGGACTATTTAGAAAAACTCTACGAGCACAAGTCCATGGGGCCGGATGCGCTGCATCCAAGGGTGCTAAAGGAGTTGGCGGAGGTGATTGCAGAGCCATTGGCCATTATCTTTGAAAACTCATGGCAATCAGGGGAGGTTCCGGATGACTGGAAAAAGGCTAATGTAGTGCCCATCTTTTAAAAAGGGAAGAAGGAGGATCCGGGGAACTACAGGCCAGTCAGCCTCACCTCAATCCCTGGAAAAATCATGGAGCAGGTCCTCAAGGAATCAATTCTGAAGCACTTAGAGGAGAGGAAAGTTATTGGGAACAGTCAGCATGGATTCACCAAGGGCAAATCATGCCTGACTAACCTAATTGCCTTCTATGAGGAGATAACTGGGTCTGTGGATGAGGGGAAAGCAGTGCATGTGTTATTCCTTGACTTTAGCAAAGCTTTTGATACGGTCTCCCACAGTATTCTTGCTAGCAAGTTAAAGAAGTATGGGCTGGATGAATGGATTATAAGGTGGATAGAAAGCTGGCTAGATCGTCAGGCTCAACGGGTAGTGATCAACGGCTCCATGTCTAGTTGGCAGCCGGTTTCAAGCGGAGTGCCCCAAGGCTCGGTCCTGGGGCCAGTTTTGTTTAATATCTTCATTAATGATCTGGAGGATGGCGTGGACTGCACTCTCAGCAAGTTTGCAGATGACTCCTGGGAGGAGTGGTAGATATGCTGGAGGATAGGGATAGGATACAGAGGGACCTAGACAAATTAGAGGATTGGGCCAAAAGAAATCTGATGAGGTTCAACAAGGACAAGTGCAGAGTCCTGCACTTAGGACGGAAGAATCCCATGCACTGCTACAGACTAGGGACCGAATGGCTAGGCAGCAGTTCTGCAGAAAAGGACCTAGGGGTTACAGTGGACGAGAAGCTGGATATGAGTCAACAGTTTACCCTTGTTGCCAAGAAGGCTAACGGCATTTTGGGCTGTATAAGTAGGGGCATTGCCAGCAGATCGAGGGACATGATCATTCCCCTCTATTTGACATTGGTGAGGCCTCATCTGGAGTACTGTGTCCAGTTTTGGACCCCACACTACAAGAAGGATGTGGAAAAATTGGAAAGAGTCCAGCGAAGGGCAACAAAAATGATTAGGGGGCTGGAGCACATGACTTATGAGGAGAGGCTGAGGGAACTGGGGTTGTTTAGTCTGCAGAAGAGAAGAATGAGGGGGGATTTGATAGCTGCTTTCAACTACCTGAAAGGGGGTTCCAAAGAGGATGAATCTAGACTGTTCTCAATGGTAGCAGATGACAGAACAAGGAGTAATGGTCTCAAGTTGCAGTGTGTCATAACTATAAAGGGAAGGGTAACAGCTCTCTGTGTACAGAGACTCCAAATCCTTTTACCTGTAAAGGGTTAAGAGGCTCGGGTAACCTGGCTGACACCTGACCCGAAGGACCAATAAGAGGGCAAGATACTTTCAAATCTTGGGGGGGAAAGGCTTTTGTGTGTGCTCTTTGTTTTAAGGGGTGGTTCGCTCTTGGGACTGAGAGGGACCATACATCAATCCAGGTTCTCCCCATCTTTCTAAACAAGTCTCTCCTATTTCAGACTTGTAAGTAAAAAGACAGGCAAGGCGTCTTAGATTTACTTTGTTTTCTCAACTTGTAAATGTACCTTTTTACCAGAGTGTTTATCTTTGTTTTGCTGTACTTTGAACCTAAGACAGAGGGAGGTCCTCTGAGCTCTTTAAGTTTGATTACCCTGTAAAGTATTTTCCATACTGATTTTACAGAGATGATTTTTACCTTTTTCTTTAATTAAAAGCCTTCTTTTTTAAGAACCAGATTGATTTCTCCTTGTTTTAAGATCCAAGGGGGTTTGGATCTGTATTCACCAGGAGTTGGTGAAAGGAGGGTGGGAGGAAGGAGGGGGGATGGTTAATTTCTCCTTGTTTTAAGATCCAAGGGGGTTTGGATCTGTGTTCACCAGGGAATTGGTGAAAGGTTTCTCAAGGCTTCCCAGGGAGGGAATTCTTGTGATGGTGGCAGCGGACCAAAGCTAAGCTGGTAGATAAGCTTAGAAGTTTTCATGCAGGCCCCTACATTTGTACCCTAAGGTTCAAAGTGGGGATACAGCCTTGACA